>NW_006788663.1:1235940-1262604 GCF_000442215.2 Lipotes vexillifer
TTTCCCTAGAACCTAAAACTACTTTGTTTCAATTCCTATACCCTGACCACCACATTACCACTGAAATATGAAGTCATTGTGCAGGAGAGATAACATGATTCCTAGTTCTGGGTTGGCAAGGAGAATGAGGCTTTCCTGGTTCACAGTAGACACTTATCCTGTGGTTGGAGGCTACACCAGGACAGCACTGGTGGGCAACCAAAGATGGAAAGGAGAAACAAGCAGCTGTTTAATACTTTTGTTTATAGAAGGGAACACCAAGGGATTTGTCTAAGGCCACACAGCAAAATCATATAATCTCAACTGTATGATAGGTATATGGCAAGCAAAACAATGTTTTACAAAGAATTCTGGGCCTGAAAATAGGGAAAATCAGATCTAGTCCCAAAATTGCTACCAAATCGCTGCTTAATCTTGAATAAATCATTCTCTCTGACTCTGTTCCCTTCCCATGTGCCTACTAATTCAGAAATTTCACAAATAAAAGTAACTACTGCACACACGGCATTGTGCTGAGATAGTGTGTTGAACAGAGTCTGTTTACATGTAAGTCTGTATTTATGGAGTTTACAGAATAGAATGCTACAGAAGTCAGATATCAAAAAATAAATAAGCAAGCCCATTTTAACATAATTACAACTTGTGATACACAGCCAGTGTCAATCAGGAAGTAAGAAGTAGGTAGGAGAGCACATATGCAGAAGAAAACTTCATCAACAAACTTTAGATTACAAATCAGAAGGAGCTCCTCTCACCTCTCCCTCCATCACAAATAGGGGCTCAGTATTTCTTTGCCATACACGTTGTCACCTGACTGCCTGCTGCTTTGTGTGGCTAGAGCATCATGGTCAACCACAAAAAAAACATGAAACATATACACAATAAATGCCAGCTCCACCAGTTTCTTCTCCTTTCTCTGAGTCTCAGTGTCTTCAACTATAAAATGGCAATAATTCTATCTACTTCACAACACTATTCTGAAGATGAAATAGGAAAAAGTACTTTGGAAACTAATCTACTCCAGAGTGCCCCCAGTGCTCAGTACAGGGTTAGACACAGTACAGCTTCCCCATCTGTAAAACTGCAATAACATCTGTACCCACCTCACAGAGTGACTGTGAGGATTAAATGAGATAACATATACATAAGGTACTTAGCAGAGTCCCTGACACATAGCAATTCATAAAAACATTAGCTGCTATCAATTCACTTAACCTTATTCCCTCAGTTTAACCGTTTGTAAAACAGGGACAAGAAGAGTACCTAACTCATAGGATTATTATGGAGATTAAATGGGTTAATATATTTAAAGCCTTAGAACAGTGTCTGGCACACAGTAGGTGCGATTTGAGATTTTATTATTATCTTCATCATCATTAAATTTATCTTTTAACTGTCCCTACAATTTGCACGTATGTAGACCACCGGTTCTCAATCAGGGCTGATTTTGTTCCCTAGGGGACATTTGGCAATGTCTAGAGACATTTTTGATTGTCACAACTGGAGTGGGGGTAGATGCTACTGGGTAGTGGACAGGATGCTGCTAAACATCCTAGAACATACAGGACAGCCCCTAGCCCCTAACATAAAATTATATGATCTAAAATATCAATAGTCTCAAGATTGAGAAACTCTAATACAGACTAAACAAATCAAACAGTTCTCTCTTCCTCCTCCTCTAAACTCCTAGAGTATTTTATTTGGATCTTTCTTCTGGACTTTATTAAACAGGTATAAAAGTTTTAGACCTAAAACAGATTTTAGAGAGCTCCTTACTTTACCAAGAGCTAAAATGGGCAAGTAGTTTATGAAAGAACAGAGATTCAGTGGGAAAGCCAGAACTGGAACCCAGACTGGGGCTCCTTCCACGAGCTAATACCTAGCAAGCACTTCCTCTCCCTCTTCATCTCTCCCTCCCTCATCCCCAGGTTTGGAAACAAAATCTGTTTCTTTTCTAGCATCATCAGAAGTCAGAGAAGGGCTGACCTTTCTCCCCACCCTTCCATTGCCTGCCTTCTCAAGGACCTGCCCTTTAGAGCTCCAGCCTAGGCTTTGGACAAGAAGCCAAGATTTCTTCCTATTTACCTGCCCTGGGTCCTTTCTTGCAGGAGCCAAGCTGAAACTGCTTTGGTCACTGCTCTCTCCCGAGGTTAGGCAGGCGTTCTGCCTGAAAGTATAACTTGGGTCAGACAACTTGGATTAATCTCCTTTTCCTTGTCTATGGGAATGAACTGGTCTCTGGAAGGGGCCAAAGGCAAGCTGTAAAAACTTACATTGAACTTTCTCCCCAAGAAGTGGTTTTGAAGAGAAAAACGACTGTGGTAACTCGGTGAGGAAAACATGGAGAAAGGATACATAAGAGAAAAACAGTGAGAGCTTTAACAGAGTACTCTGCCACACATAGGACTTCTCGAACATTTCCCACATCTAATTCTTACCAGTACTTCAAGGACAAATGCCTGACTCCTCAAAAAAGCCTCCAATGACCACTTCAGTCCATGAAAATATTAAGCAAGAGTTCATTATGAGCCAGCCACTATAGTAACTTTATCTCATTTAATCTTCACAACTTGAGGTAATTATTTATCCCCATTTTATTTTTTTTATAAATTTATTTATTTTATTTTTATTTATTTTTGGCTGCATTGGGTCTTCGTTGCTGCGCGCAGGTTTTCTCTAGTTGCAGCGCGCGGGTTTTCTCTAGTTGCAGCGCACGGGGGCTACTCTTTGTTGCGGTTCGCGGGCTTCTCACTGTGGTGTCTTGTTGCAAAGCATGGGCTCTAAGCGCACAGGCTTCAGTAGTTGTGGCACGCGGGCTCAGTAGCTGTGGCTCGCGAGCTCTAGAGCACAAGCTCAGTAGCTGTGGCGCATGGGCTTAGTTGCTCCGCAGCTGCATGTGATATTGTCCCGGACCAGGGCTCGAACCCGTGTCCCCTGCATTGGCAGGCAGATTCTTAACCACTGCACCACCAGGAAAGTGCTATCCCCATTTCAGAGATGAAGAAAATGAAGATAGCAGAGGTTAGTAACTTACTTGCCTATTGCCTTAGCCGATAAATAGCACAGCTGCAATTTACCCCTACATCTTTCAGACACCAAAAACCTAAGCTCTCAACTACTTTACTAAATTGTTTCTCAAGACAGTTTCCCCTTTCTTTGAACCTGTATCACATTTATTGTCTATATCATATATTAAGCAACTAATTTCAGGGTGCCTTTTCTTAGTTACATGTGAATCAGATTTGTTCCAGACCCTGTGCTAGATCCTGTGAATAAAAGATATAAATAGCAGTCTCTTCCCTAAAGCAGGGTTTATCAAACTGTTTTTTTTGTTTGTTTGTTTGTTTGTTTTGCGGTACACAGGCCTCTCACTGCTGTGGCCTCTCCCGCTGCGGAGCACAGGCTCCGGATGCGCAGGCCCAGCAGCCATGGCCCATGGGCCCAGCCGCTCCGCGGCATGCGGGACCCTCCCGGACCGGGGCACGAACCCGCGTCCCCTGCATCGGCAGGCGGACTCCCAACCACTGCGCCACCAGGGAAGCCCTATCAAACTGTTTTGACTACAATCTACAATAAGAATACAATTCAGATGGAATCCCAGTACATACACACACATGCACATGTGCGCACACACACCTGTAAATATAAAACTGAGACAAAAATTTCAAAAGACAATCCTTGCTCTTTGTATATACAGTATATTCTGATATTTTCACTGGTATATTTGACTTTTTTTTTCTTTTTTACTTTTTTAAAATACTGGTCCAGCATACTATGTTAAATCTGCGACCCATGGGTTATGAGGTACAGCTTAAAAAGAACAAACAAACACTTCCCTTGAGAGCTCCCAGGTTAAAGGGAGAAATAAGTACATGAGTAACAATAAAAATAATTACAATAACAGTAGGCAACATTTCAGGAACTCTTATTACATGTCTAGCACTTTGATAAGCACTCTACATGAATTACTGGAGCCAAGATCCAACCCAGGTCTGCCCGTTTGAATCCAATATTCATATTCTTTTCACCATACTATATTGCCCACACAGCATGAAAAGTTCTATAATAAGGAACATTTCCATGAGGCATGGGGGTCAGGGGGAGGGAATGGTTTGGAAACTTCACAAAATAAAGATTTCTGAATTGTGACCTGAAGTGGACACTTTCAAGAATGTGGCAAATGAGCTCCTATAGGTGGTCTATAAATATTTGTTGATGGAGTCCTTCTACATTGTCTTGTGATGGGGAAAAACAGCATGATATTTTTAGGTGGAAATCTATGTAATTTTTAACTGATTCTGTCTCTCCTAATAGAAATCTCAAGGTACCCAGCCACATGGCACTAAAAAAAAAAAAAAAGTTTTAGAGTTTGGTATAGCTTCTCTGTAAGAGTGTCTATGAAAAGGCATCCAGGACTGGCTGCCAGGAGACCAGGGTCCTAATCCCAGTTCTGTCACAGAATTTCTGTGTATAACGTGGGGCAGATGTCTCTACCCTCTGGAACGCAGTTACTAATTCATAAAATGATCATGAAAACAGGACATATGATCAGCAAGTTTCTTTCTAGTATTCATAAATTCTAATAATAATAAATTCTAATGATTCTAGTACTAATAAACTCAGCAAGTCCACAAAAAAGAATAAATAGTTTTAATAAAAATCACTCACCCACAAAGACACAAGGTTGAATCTGAGGCTCCAGAACTGAGCTCATGGGTCTCTGTCTTACTTGATCCCCTTAGCTGGCGGCAGAATGGAAGATGCACACACAATGGCCTGATATACACCATTTCATCTGCCTGAGCCTATGTGAGAGGCCAGTGATTAGAAAGCACAGAGCAGCAGATTTTAGTTTTAAGAGCCAAAATGTCAAGCCATGAAAATGACTGCCTCTATCAATAGAGAGCTCTCCATCATGAAAGTATGCAAGCAGACACTGGAGAAATACTTGACAGGAACTTTGCAGAAGAAAGTTAAACATGGGGTAAAGGCTGTGTTAGATGCCCTTAAAGGGAACTTTCAGTCCTAAAATTCTACAATTCTCGCCTCACACAACAGAAAGATTAGCAGATTCTGGAGGGAAAAAAACACCCAAGGAGTTTTCTTTTACATTCCCCTTCCCTCCTTCCTTCTGTGTTTCCATCACAGCACACTAGGTCATTCACTTCCAGAGACATCATGGCTATACTACCCTCCTCTTTTCAGGATGTGTCTTCAACTTATGAACAGGAAATGAGGGGTTAAGTTGTCAAGGAAAAAACCACCACGTCCACACCAGGGAATACTTCTCTCCTAGGACAGTAAAAAATTATGACATTGGCTCCATCCAGCCATATGCAAACTCAAGGGAGCCACCAGTTTCTCATGGCACACAGATTGCTGGCCCTCAAAGCATAAAGTTAGGAACCTAGTGTGAATATCTAATCTAGCCCCAGGCACCCAGATTGGCCTAAGATACTCCCGTCATTGGAGAATCAGTTGTTGTAAACTGAGTCCCTGAGGCCATCACTGGGTAATCTTGGGCCATTTACTGCTTCACTCTGAGCCCGAACAATTCCAATTATAAAATGTACTAACTGTAAAATATATAAGATAATCTGTACAACTTTTCTACTATTAGTTTTGTTATTCTAACAAATTATAAGAGACTGGTATTCTTATAATTAGCATCTATTCTGAATTCTCAAAGAGGTAGTACAAAAATAACAATAATTAAAAACTTACATACTAAGTTCACAGACAGCCCAAAACACACCAATGAATGTGGTGCTGGCCACCAGAAAGACAACATCCTGCCTCATCCACCAGAACACAGGCACCACTCCCCTCCACCAAGAAGCCTACACAACCTACTGAACCAACCTTACCCACTGGAGGCAGACACCAAAAACAACGGGAACTACGAACCTGCAGCCTACGAAAAGGAGACCCCAAACACAATAAGTTAAGGAAAATGAGAAGATAGAGAAACACACAGCAGATGAAGGAGCAAGGTAAAAACCCACCAGACCAAACAAATGAAGAGTAAATAGGCAGTCTACCTGAAAAAGAATTCAGAGTAATGATAGTAAAGATGATCCAAAATCTTGGAAATAGAATGAAGAAAATATAAGAAATGTTTAACAAGGAACTAGAAGAACTAAAGAGCAAACAAACAATGATGAATAACACAATAAATGAAATTAAAAATTCTCTAGAAGGAATCAATAGCACAATAACTGAGTCAGAAGAACGGATAAGTAACCTGGAAGATAAAACAGTGGAAATAACTACCACAGAGCAGAATAAAGAAAAAAGAATGAAAAGAATTGAGGACAGTCTCAGAGACCTCTGGGACAACATTAAACACACCAACATTTGAATTATAGGGGTCCCAGAAGAAGAAGAGAAAAAGAAAGGGACTGAGAAAATATTTGAAGAGATTATAAATGAAAACTTCCCTAATACAGGAAAGGAAATAGTCAATCAAGTCCAGGAAGTGCAGAGAGTCCCATACAGGATAAATGCAAGGAGAAACATACCAAGACACATATTAATCAAACTATCAAAAAATTAAATATAAAGAAAAAATAGTAAAAGCAACAAGGGAAAAACAACAAATAACTTATACAAGGGCTTCCCCATAAGGCTAACAGTTGACCTTTCAGCAGAAACTCTGCAAGCCAGAAGGGAGAGGCAGGACATATTTAAAGGGATGAAAGGGAAAAACCTGCAACCAATATCACTCTGCCCAGCAAGGATCTCATTCAGATTCGACAGAGAAATTAAAACCTTTACAGAGAAGCAAAAGCTAAGAGAATTCAGCACCACGAAACAAGCTTTACAACAAATGCTAAAGACACTTCTCTAAGCAGAAAACACAGAGAGGGAAAAGACCTACAATAACAAACCCAAGACAATTAAGAAAATGGTAGGGCTTCCCTGGTGGCGCAGTGGTTGAGAGTCCGCCTGACGATGCAGGGGACACGGGTTCGTGCCCCAGTCCAGGAAGATCCCACATGCCACGGAGCGGCTAGGCTCGTGAGCCATGGCCGCTGAGTCTGCGTGTCTGGAGCCTGTGCTCCGCAACAGGAGAGGCCACAACAGTGAGAGGCCCACGTGCCACAAAAAAAAAAAAATACTCCAACCAAAAGACATAGACTGGCTGAATAGCTACAGAAACAAGACCCATATATATGCTGACCTAGGGACACATACAGACTGAAAGTGAGGGTATGGAAAAAGATATTCCATGCAAATGGAAATCAAAAGAAAGCTGGAGTAGCAGTTCTCATATCAGACAAAATAGACTTTAAAATAGAGATTATTACAAGACACAATGAAGGATACTTAATGATCAAGGGATCAATCCAAGTAGAAGATATAACAACTGTAAATATTTATGTACCCAACACAGGAGCATCTCAATATATAAGGCAAATGGTAACAGCCATAAAAGGGGAAATCAACAGTAACACAATAATAGTAGGGGATTTTAACACCCCACTTTCATCAATGGACAGATCATCAAAATGAAAATAAATAAGGAAACACAGCGTTAAATGATACATTAAACAAGATGGACTTAATTGATATTTATAGGACATTCCATCCAAAAAGAACAGAATACACTTCCTTCTCAAGTGCCCATGGAACATTCACCAGGATAGATCATATCTTGGGTCACAAATCAAGCCATGGTAAATTTAAGAAAACTGAAATCATATCAAGGATCTTTTCCGACCACAATGCTATGAAACTACATATCAATTACAGGAAAAAAACTGACAAAATACAAACACATGGAGCCTAACAATACACTGCTAAAAAACCAAGAGATCACTGAAGAAATCAAAGAGGAAATCAAAAACTACCTAGAAACAAATGACAATGAAAACAAGATGACCCAAAACCTATGGGATGCAGCAAAAGCAGTTCTAAGGGGAAACTTTATAGCAATACAATCCTACCTCAAGAAACAAGAAACATCTCAAATAAACAACCTAAACTTACACTTAAAGCAATTAGAGAAAGAACCAAAAAAACCCCAAAGTTAGCAGAAGGAAAGAAATCATAAAGATGAGATCAGAAATAAATGAAAAAGAAATGAAGGAAACAATGGGAAAGATAAATAAAACTAAAAGCTGTTTTTTTCAGAAGATAAAGAAAATTGATAAACCATTAGCCAGGCTCAACAAGAAAAAAAGGGAAAAGACTCAAATCAACAAAAATTCAAATGAAAAAGAAGTAACAGCTGACACTGCAGAAATACAAAGGATCATGAGAGATTACTACAAGCAACTCTATGCCAATAAAATGGACAACCTGGAAGAAATGGACAAATTCTTAGAAAAGCACAACCTGCCAAGACTGAACCAGGAAGAAACAGAAAATATAAACAGACTAATCACAAACACTGAAATTGAAACTGTGATTAAAAATCTTCCAACAAACAAAAGCCCAGGACCAGATGGCGTCACAGGTGAATTCTATCAAATATTTAGAGAGGAGCTAACACCTATCCTTCTCAAACTCTTCCAAAATTTAGCAGAGGGAGGAACACTCCCAAACTCATTCTACGAGGCCACCATTGTCCTGATACCAAAACCAGACAAAGATGACACAAAGAAAGAAAACTACAGGCCAATATCACTGATGAACATAGAAGCAAAATTCCTCAACAAAATACGAGCAAACAGAATCCAAGAGCACACCAAAAGGATCATAAACCATGATCAAGTGGGGTTTAACCCAGGAATGCAAGGATTCTTCAATATATGCAAATCAATCAATGTGATACACCACATTAAAAAATTGAAGGATAAAAACCATATGATCATCTCAATAGATGCAGAGAAAGCTTTTGGAAAAATTCAACACCCATTTATGAAAAAAACCCTCCAGAAAGTAGGCATAGAGGGAACTTTCCTCAACATAATAAAGGCCATATATGACAAACCCACAGCCAACATCATTCTCAATGGTAAAAAAATGAAACCATTTCCACTAAGATCAGGAACAAGACAAGGTTGTCCACTCTCGCCACTATTATTCAATATAGTTTTGGAAGTTTTAGCCACAGCAATCAGAGAAGAAAAAGAAATAAAAGGAATCCAAATCGGAAAAGAAAAAGTAAATCTGTCACTGTTTGCAGATTACATGATACTACACATAGAGAATCCTAAAGATGCTACCAGAAAACTACTACAGCTAATCAATGAATTTAGTAAAGCTGCAGGATACAAAATTAATGCACAGATATCTGTTGCATTCCTATACACTAATGATGAAGAATCTGAAAGAGAAATTAAGGAAACACTCCCATTTTCCACTACAACAAAAAGAATAAGATACCTAGGAATAAACCTACCTAAGGAGACAAACGACCTGTATGCAGAAAACTATAAGACACTGATGAAAGAAATTAAAGATGATACAAAGAGATGGAGAGATATACCATGTTCTTGGATTGGAAGAATCAACATTGTGAAAATGACTATACTACCCAAAGCAATCTACAGATTCAATGCAATCTACAGATTCAATGCAATCCCTATCAAACTACCACTGGCATTTTTCACAGAACTAGAACAAAAAATTACACAATTTGTATGGAAACACAAAAGACCCCGAATAGCCAAAGCTATCTTGAGAAAGAAAAACGGAGCAAGAGGAATCAGGCTCCCGGACTTCAGACTATACTACAAAGCTCCAGTAATCAAGACAGTATGGTACTGGCACAAAAACAGAAAGATAGATCCATGGAACACGATAGAAAGCCCAGAGATAAATCCACACACATACAGATACCTTATTTTTGATAAAGGAGGCAAGAATATACAGTCTCTTCAATAAGTGGTGCTGGGAAAGCTGGACAGCTACATGTAAAAGAATGAAATTAGAGTACTCCCTAACACCATACACAAAAATAAACTCCAAATGGATTAAAGACCTAAATGTAAGGTCAGACACTATGAAACTCTGAGAGGAAAACATAGGCAGAACACTCTATGACACAAATCACATCAAGATGCTTTTTGACCCACCTCCTAGAGAAAGGGAAATAAAAACAAATATAAACAAATGGGACCTGATGAAACTTAAAAGCTTTTGCACAGCAAAGGAAACCATAAACAAGACCAAAAGACAACCTCAGAATGGGAGAAAATATTTGCAAATGAAGCAACGGACAAAGGATTAACCTCCAAAATATAAAAGCAGCTCATGCAGCTTAATAACATAAAAACAAACAACCCAATCCAAAAATGGGCAGAAGACCTAAATAGACATTTCTCCAAAGAAGATATACACATTGCCAACAAACACATGAAAGGATGCTCAACATCACTAATCATTAAAGAAATGCAAATCAAAACTACAATGAGGTATCACCTCACACTGGTCAGAATAGCCATCATCAAAAAGTCTACAAACAATAAATTATGGAGCGGGTGTGGAGAAAAGGGAACCCTCTTGCACTGCTGGTGGGAATGTAAATTGATACAGCCACTATGGAGAATAGTATGGAGGTTCGTTACAAAACTAAAAATAGAACTACCATATGACCCAGCAATCCCACTACTGGGCATATACCCTGAGAAAACCATAATTCAAAAAGAGTCATGTACCCCATGTTCACTGCAGCACTATTTACAATAGCCAGGACATGGAAGCAACCTAAGTGCCCATTGACAGATGAATGGATAAAGAAGATGTGGCACATATATACAATGGAATATTACTCATCCATAAAAAAGAAACAATTGAGTTATTTGTAGTGAGGTGGATGGACCTAGAGCCTGTCATACAGAGTGAAGTAAGTCAGAAAGAGAAAGACAAATACCGTATGCTAACACATATATATGGAATCTAAAAAAAAAAAAAACGGTTTTGAAGAACCTAGGGCAGGAGAGGAATAAAGACACAGACATAGAGAATGGACTTGAGGACACAAGGAGGGGGAAGGGTAAGCTGGGATGAAGTGAGAGAGTGGCATGGACATATATACACTACCAAATGTAAAATAGATGGCTAGTGGGAAGCAGCCCCATACACAGGGAGATCAGCTGGGTGCTTTGTGACCACCTAGAGGGATGGGATAGGGAGGGTGGGAGGGAGACGCAAGAGGGAGGAGATATGGGGATATATGTATATGTAGAGCTGATTCATTTTGTTATAAAGCAGAAAGTAACACACCATTGTATAGCAATTATACTCCAATAAAGATGTTAAAAAAAAAAAACTTAGCAACTAGTAAGCACATATTATAGGGCAGGTACAGTACTTTACCTGCTTATCTCCTTTAATCTTCACAGCAATGCTAGTTTACATATGAGGAGACAAACTGAGAAAGGTTAAGAAACTTGCCCAAGGTCATACGGGTTAAGTGGGAGAGTTGGAGTTTCACCCAAAGCTACTGATTCTTAAATCTAGGCCTTGTTCCACTAAACCATTCATTTCCAGGCTTCTATTCCAAAAAGAATATTTATCTGGAAAGTAAGAGACCAAAGAATAGGGAAGAGATTGCTAGAGATTAGCTCCAATCAGCTGGAAAGATCTGCTTTCTACAGCAAACAGGAAAATAACAAAAAGTGCTGGAGTCTCCAAAAGACAAGAGCCCTTCTCAATGATGGAAGCAAAATTCATCTCAATACCTCCCACCCCTACCCACTCCATTAGTTTAGTCTACAAAAGATAGACGGGCTTGGGGACAAATTATAGGCCAGAGAAAGTATGTTTACATCTAAATAATTCAAAGGAGGCAGAGGTCAACTTAGAAAACCAGCCCTCTCACTTGCTGCTGACTCATCTAGCCCCCTCCTCTTCCAGGAAGTCTGTTCCATGACCTCTACCTCTCCAAAGAAGGCCTTCACTCTCCTAGATCTGGATCCTGATTCCTGAAGAAGCTACATCACCTTAGAAATGGAAGATGCAGCCATCAGCAATGAATGTCCACCTCTCACAACACTGGCTTAAAACAAAAAACTAAAGAGGAAAGGGTGAGAAAAAAGTCTAAGTTTCTTAGGAACTGCACTGCTAAGGACCAGTGTCTTAGGGAACAAAAGTCTTAGGAGACATCCAGGCCCAATGTTCTGTTGTAGAAATGCAGAAAGGAGGGTACTCCAGCACCCCTGAGGCAACTGCTTACCCAATGGCAGCAGAAAAACCAACCCCTTTCTTTACACAGAGAAGTCTTTTGAGATCACTCAATCCAGGGATTTCCAAGCTTTTTTTAAAGCCTCTCAACCTCTTCTTCCAATCAAATCTTATGGAAACACCAATACTTAAACAGATAAAAAGTAGAACTGCTCTGGCTGAAAAGGAGATGGGGAAGTTCTACTTCCTCAGCCTCTTTCCTCTTCCTAATCTCACCCCCATATTCTGTGAGGTTGCATTTCAAAACCCTGAGACTCTAGTTTAACACTACCATGTTAAACTTAAGGAAATTAGGGTCCAGAGAAAACATGTCTTTGTCAAGATCACACAGTCAGTTAGTGCCAAAGCTGGAACTCAAATTCAGATGTGCTGACTTATAGGGCAGTCGATTTCCCATATCATCACACTACTCCTTTGGGATAATCACATGAAAATGAATATGAAAGCATTTTTAAAAGCACTAAGTGCACAGGCCTGTACAGTTCCCTCAGCGAAATTTCTCTAAGGATAAAATAATTGTAATGCTCAGACTTCTAAGGACAATTTCACCACATACAACAGCACCCAACAGCAAAGAAATCCTCTCGTGTTCCCAATCCCTCAGTAAAGTGTCTGACTATCTATAAAAACAGGCATGATTATGTCACCAACTTATACTGACAGTAGATAATTGAGACTCAGGAGGCTTCTGAAGGATTCCCTGCTCCCTGCGTCCTGAGAAACCATCCCTTAAAGACATATGGGAATTCTCCTGGCATCCACCATGCATGAAACATGGAACAGAATCTGCACCTGTACATTACAGTTAACTCCTTAATCAATGATGTGTATAGGCTAGGCCTCAAAGATTTTCTACAACTGTGGTAGCTAGCCTCCAAGAAAAATACCCTGCCTCCTGGTATTTGCACCCTGTGTAACCTTTCCTACGTGGTAGAAGGGTCAGTGTGTATGATGAAAAGAATACAGTAGAAGTGACAGCATGTCACTTCTGAAATCAGATTATAAAAGACATTGCACCTTCTGTTTTGGTTGCTCTCTCCTCTCCCTGATCACTTGCTGTGGGGAAGCCAGGTGACATGCTGTAAGCTGCCCTATGGAGAGGCCACGTGGCAAGGAACTGAAGATGTCAGCCTGTTAACAGCCAGCAAGAAACTGAGGCTGGCCAACAACCAGATGAGTGAGTGTGGAAGCGGATCCGCTAGGCACAGTTGAGCCTCCAGATACCTGCAACCCTGGGTAACAGCTTGACTGTAACCTCATTAGAGACACTGAGCCAGAACCACTCAGCCTAGCCACTCTCAGATTGCTCATGCTTAGAGACTGTGTGAGATGATAAATGTTTTTTAAGCTGCTAAGTTTCAGAAGCAATTTATTTACACAGCAATAGATAACTAATACAACCACAAAACTAAGGTTTCCTGGGTTTACATCAGAAAGCCCGTTATGAAACCAAAAGTCCCTCTGAAACAAAATCCAAGGCCTCAAGGGTTAGGGCTTCTCCTTAAATAATAACTGTCTCCATTGCTTATTCATAAGGTGACCAGTTGCAAGTCACTTCATCTCTCTTACCTGTGATTTCCTTGTTGGATACATAGGGACATTTTCCTTGCAGAGTATTGTGAGGATTAAACGGGAATAATTTGTAAAAGTATCTTTAAAATAGTTGGAACTATACAAATTAAAGTTGTTACAAAGATCCTGGAAGGTAACCCACCAAGCCGACGCCCAACAATAACTAAAAGGACATGACTCTGCTCAATGAAGTCAAATGGAAAGACCTCTTCTAGGCCACTTATCCAACTGTATTAAAAGTATCCCCTCTATCACTGCCTCTCATAATAACAATAGGAAAAAATTACCAGTGCTTGATATTACATATCAAGCATAGTGCTAAATGTTATCGCATTATTTTCTCATTTAATGCTACATTTAACCCATAGAGAAACAGAAAGGGGTTAAAATGATTTGGTTAGTAATGGAGCCAGGATTGAACTTCATATCTATGCAACTCCAAAGACCATGTTCTTTCCACAAAACCCATATGCTGTTCACTACACCAAGGAGCCTGAAAGTATCCAATACAGAAGGCATACAGGCACAAGTTAACAAAAGAGCTGAAAAAATGAAAGAGACAGGAAGAAAAATCACCTTTCAAGTTAATGGGGAAATTAAAAGATTCAGGAGATGTAGAGTCTGGTCCTGTCTAGGGCACCAAGCAATTGTTAACACCTTGGACAAGTTATCTGTCATTGAAAAATTTTAAAACCCTCAGATTTACATAGTACTTTGGAATCTACAGAGCATTCTGAAGTACCCGCAAATATTTGATTGTCACAGCAACCCTGGAAGGTAGTTTTAATAATCTCCATTCTATAAATGAAAAAACTGAGACTAAGAAAGAATCCCAGTAATTTGCCCGTGGTTATTAGACAGCTGGTACATGCCAGAGATAATATACCTAGATTTCTTTATTCTCGCAAGTACCTGAGACTCAAAAGGTTTAGGGAACGCTCAAAGGTCACAACAAAGACAAGAATCCAATTTACTTCTTATTCCCCTAATCCAGTGAGCTACAAACTGGATATGCAAACCAGATATGCAAACCTGGAGACCCATAACTACCCCTGCCTCCTCCTCCCCCCGCAAAAAAATTTATTTGGTCCTGGGCGGGGGGGCAGGGATCTGAGTATCAACGTATTTTTAAGCCTTTTAGGACTAGCCACACTTGAGAAATACTGCCCTAACCCCAAGAGCCACAGGTTAAGAAATGTCATGATCCACGCTCATTTCCTAATGTGAAATTCTCTGAGTGAAGTCATCTACTTTTCTATAAATTCATTACCTTTACAAAGCAAAAAACTTCTATTATTATAAACAACTATCTAAGTTAAAATAATTTAATTTCTGTTACCTAGAATAAATTTTTAGGGCTTCCCTGGTGGCACAGTGGTTGAGAGTCCGCCTGCCGATGCAGGGGACGCGGGTTCGTGCCCCGGTCTGGGAAGATCCCACATGCCGCGGAGCAGCTGGGCCCGTGAGCCATGGCCGCTGAGCCTGCGCGTCCGGAGCCTGTGCTCCGCAACGGGAGAGGCCACAACAGTGAGAGGCCCGCGTAAAAAAAAAAAATTTTTTATGCACCATGCAATCAATATCTTAATGGTCAAGACTCGTTATGTGATATGCAGCAATAAAATTGCTTGTAGAAAGAAAAAAGTTGCCCACAAGAGTATGCTGTGAACAAAACAACTAAGAAAAAAATTGAAGTAATCTTTTATCTCTAAATGTCCCTTTTTGGCGATCTCAGAACTCCTTGGTTCCACTAAGATGAATTTCCTGGAGCATCCTCTAATGAGGGTTTGGATACTGCAAAGACTTGTCTCACAATATCTCCACTTCTCTCTGCTAATTCAAGTCTTACCTGACCCAAGTTCTTTCCTTAACCATCAAGACCATTGTTATGGGTTTAAATTGTGTCTCCCAAAAAAAGATTTGTCGAAGTCCTAACCGCTAGTACATCAGAATGTGACTTTATTTGGAAATAGGGTCTTTACAGAGGTAATCAAATTAAAATGAGGTCATGAGGGCCAGCCCTAACCCAATACAGCTGCTGTCCTTATAAGAAGGGGAAATTTTGACACAAGAGACAGATACACACAGAGAGAAGACTGTGAAGAGACACAGGGAGAAGATGTTCATCTACAAGCCAAGGAATGCCTGAGACTTCCAGAAGCTAAGGAGAGGACTGGAACAGATCCTTCCCTTGTACCTTCATGGGGAGCATGGCCCTGCCAACACCTTGATTTCAGACTTTCAGTTTCCAAAATTCTAAGGTTATAACTTTCTGTTGTTCTAAGCCAACCAGTTTGTGGTACTTTGTTACAGCAGCCCTAGGAAACTAATCATCTACCTTTCACTAAATTCTCAAAGTTTGTATCCAGTTTATTTGGTGGAACTGTTTAATTCTTTTTTTATCATATGCATCCTACCTTCCTAATGAAAGCAAAGCCTCTCAAGGAGAGGAACACCATTTTATACATCTTTTGTATCATCTACCACTCTTAGGGAACTTGGAAAAAGTATTCAGGAAACATTTGTTCCCTTGATATTACTTCCTAAAATGTTCAACAACCACTGCTGGTGGTTTCAGAATTTGATAACCAGAAAATCACTTTTCCTACTTCTATAATTCTGTCACATTGGAATTAGCTATTTAAAAATCAACATTCTTTGGCTTCCCTGGTGGCACAGTGGTTGAGAATCTGCCTGCTAATGCAGGGGACACGGGTTTGAGCCCTGGTCTGGGAAGATCCCACATGCCGCAGGGCAACTAGGCCCGTGAGCCACAACTACTGAGCCTGCGTGTCTGGAGCCTGTGCTCCGCAACAAGAGAGGCCACGATAGTGAGAGGCCCGCGCACCGCGATGAAGAGTGGCCCCCGCTTGCCACAACTAGAGAAAGCCCTCGCACAGAAACGAAGACCCAACACAGCCAAAAATAAATAAATAAACAAATGTGGGATTTAAAGAAAAAAGAATATTATTAAAAAAAATCAACATTCTTTTTCATGAGCTTTTTATATATCTATTATATAGATAATACCACATACTCTCTAGTACCCATAAATAAAAATTTCATAAAATCGTAGAATCATGTACTGTGTGGGACTGGAAGAGAGCTTACAGACCATCTAGTGCAGTCCTGAACTAATATCTTCTTCAATGTATACAATATCATTTCTCTCTCTTTTATGGTAAATGCCACATTCTCCCTTGCCCATTGTATTAGTTATTAGTGTACAGGGCTCCTTCTCACTACCCACCCACCCACCACTAGGCTATAAGTACATCGAAGGTTGAGAAAAAAAAAAAGTAGCAACATCAAAACAATACCAATTTTTAGTCCAAAAAGAAAAATATACTGGTGAGATACTTTAACAGAATTAAACATTGAGGTACCTTAAATAGGTTAGGTCCTGAAGACCCCACAGCTGCCTGGGATGATAGGAAGTAGAAATTCCAAACAGTTCTCAGAAATTCACTCCAGTAGCTCTCAAAAGGGCAGACACTGCTTTCTGCTTAACTGACATAAATGTATTAATAGTACCCAAACCTCAGACTAAGAACAACAGTCTGGCCAAGTATCTTGTTGTTCCACATCGCCACTAGTATAAACAGAAGTCCAAGCCAGCATCAGAAAAACACTAACTCAGACTTCCAAAGAACTTCTCAGTTCCCAGTAGGCTCCAATGACTTCCTAAAGGAGTCCTCTAGGTTTGTGCTGAAGTCCAGAGAAAGGGCTGAGCAACACTAAAAGACATCAACGCATTTTCAAACTGGTGAACTCCTGTTCATTTCACACTCAAGTGTCACCTCCTCTATGGAGTCTTTACTGCCTCTCCTCCTCCCTTCCCCCTTCTTGCTTAGATAATACTTTGTACATCCCTCTATTATATATTCATCACTGAATGTTACAGTAATTCTAGTGTCTCTCTCTGTCTTGCTAGAGCAGACACACAATAATCATGGCTGCAAAAAGCAAAAAGCTGCTTCTTCTCATGCTAAGACCTCAGTTACCCTGGCTTATCTTAATACCAGGAGGAAAAGAAAAAAAAGGTGAAATATTTTCAAATAGCTGCCTGTTTACTGTGTATTGTCTAAGAGACATGGATTTCCACACTGTGATTCCTCTTTTTTTTCATGTATCATGCTCTGGTCGATATGGTAGGCCGGTCCAGACAGACTTTAAAACACCCAGTCCTGTTTGTCTGAGTCCTAAGGCCTTAATCATCCTGAACAAGGAGCTGGAAGTTAGCATTAAAGGATCAGTGCTCTTCAGGAATCAGGAAAATCTCAGACTCCTTAGGACAGTAAGGGTAGAAAGAACTCAGAGGGCACCCAGCCAACTTCCTCATTTTACAGAGAGGGAGACTGAGGTCCAAAGAGGGGAAAGGATTTGGTCAAGGTCCCATAATCTGCTACAAGGAAACTCATGTTTTGATTCCCAGTTCAGTGCAACTTCTGATATATCTTTTCTCTTTTTAAAAAAATTTTCAATCTCAAAAATGAGTCACAGGAAGGTAACTTGTCCAAGGCCATACACCTAGTAGATGATGAAGCCAAGATTTGAACCCAGGACATCTCCTGGGAAGATCTATTCTCTCATTTACTCTCATGGTGAGGTTTTTGCAACTCCATATGTAAATGCAACTTTACGTTCTGTTCCTTTAACTTCCTTTGAAGTTTGCTTCTAGTTAAATTTGGCAAATTAAAAACACATTTACCTATGTTCTCCCCCAAAATCACACTAAAATGATACTAAAGATATATATTTTTTGAAAAAGGTATAAACCTAAACAAGGAAGAGAATGGGTGAGGGGACATCAGAAAACGAGACATTTCAACAAAATTTTAGACTATCCATAATGAATTGGGTATTTGTAACAAGAAAAGAATGGCAAAAAAGAAGCTTTAACCCAGAGCCTTGCATGGTCCCTAGGCAGCAGAGATGTGTGGTACCTGGACAGCAGGATCACATCCCTAGAAAGAATCACTGGATTAGAACACATAAAGGAACAGCCCTAGGAAGTATATATCACTTGCTCAGACTCACATAGGGCCAACAAGAGCTTGAACCTTGGTCTTCATATTTTTGTTACCCTTCTGTAACTCATGTGCTATTAGTCAGACTTCAGAGAATAAAAGGATGACTCAATAGCCCATGTCACAAAACAAGGAGACAGAGGTGTTTCCCAAGGTCTACCTTTTGTCCTCCTTTACCGACTCCAAAAAGTACTTTGTGTTTAGGCTCTCCTTGATGAGAGCTTAGGCTGTTCAAACAGTTGGGGTAAGAACCCCATATTCCAATTCATGTTCCAACTGTCTGATTCTACAGCTCTGAAGATGTAGGTTACCAGCACCTGACAAAAATATGACAAAGCTTGGAAACGAAAGATTTCAAAAGCACTAACAATGTTTCAGGTCAAATCTGAGCTCATCCCCCTTGCCTATGATAGTGTGAGAGAGGCAGCTTTTCATCCCTTTTTAGAACAGAACATGCCCAAAAGTAGGTGTTGTTATATCTGCCAACCAGCTAAAACAGTTTAATTTTAAATGCCAAATTACAGGATTGCCTACAGAACCAATTAAGGCATTAATGACTCTAAGGCCATTTCTTAATACAGCAATAATGTGAGCGCCACAGCTATTTGAACCCTACTCCCATTTGAACTCGTGTCCATCACTGCATTAAACACGTCTACATACTCAATTTGTGTTTTTCTGATGTGCACAGAAAGAATACTGAATTAGGAGTCAGAAGAATAGTTCTAAACACAGCTCAAGCTTTGGAGTCAGCAAACAAGTTTGAATCCCAGTCCTCTGAGTCCTAATCTCTCCGGGCCTCAGTTACTTCATATGTAATACCTACATGAGAGAACTAGTGTAAGGATTGAGAGTATCTATATAAGGCAACTTGCACAGCAATAAGGCACTCAGTAAACGTTAGTTTCTTCTTTTATTGATCAACTGGTAAATACCAGGTACTTCCAACCTTCGAAGGGCTGATTGTTTTGAGTAAATGTTTAGGGTGAGACAGGATAGATGAACAAATAATTCCAATATAATATAGTACAAATAAGTATAATACAACACAATAAATGCTGTTATAGCCATTGGAACAAAGTATCACATTAACACTGGGGAAAAAAAAGGATACTAATTCTGTCCGAAACAGGAGGAGAGTATCAGGGAAGGTAAGAGAGACAGAGACATCTGAACTGGGCCTTGAAGGTTGCTGAGTAGAAGCACAGCAAGCAAAGGCAAACAACTTAAACAAAAGAAACCATGATGGGCTTCCCTGGTGGCGCAGTGGTTGAGAGTCCGCCTGCCGAGGCAGGGGACACGGGTTCATGCCCCGGCCCCGGAGGATCACACGTGCCGCGGAGCGGCTGGCCCCATGAGCCATGGCAGCTGAGCCTGTGCGTCCGGAGCCTGTGCTCCGCAACGGGAGAGGCCACAACAGTGAGAGGTCCACGTACCACCAAAAAACAAACAAAAAACAAAAAACAAACAAACAAAGAAAACACCAATGACTAGGCCCTGTCCCCAGAATTACCGATCCAGCAGGACTCGAGTAGAGCCTGTGAATCTGCATTACTAACAAGTTTCTAGGCTATGTGGGTGTTGCTGGTGCAGTGATCACAGTTTGAGTATCACTGATACAGAACTTCACATTCTATTCTCAGAGCCCAAAGCATCTAATACAGAATATATGACTGACTGAAGCTCCAGAGAACAATGTTATAAACTGTACTCATTGTGCACTTGATGTCAGTTTCCATTAAGTTGACTGCTGTCTTTTTTACGGCCTCATATTTCGGAGCAGCAATTTTTTTTTTTTTTTTTTTTTTTTTTGGTCTAAAATCCCCTAGATGGCACTAGAGAACCCTGTATTTAAGTGGTGTATACAATACCCCTAAGTAGATGAGGGGAAGTAATTTTTATTTTTCTGCAAATAAACGTTAATAAGAAGTTGAACGGAATGTGATGCAATGTGCAAGGTTAGCGTTTATGCATTCTGTACTTAAAAGATATACTAGGTGCTCCTTGAAAGTAAAAATTGGTAATTTTAAACTGTGGATATCTCGGAATTGGGTTTTGGTATTTAAATTAGCATGAAATTCATGTGGTGTAGACAAAAAGACTTGTAGAAACAGCAGAGATCCTGAGGCTGATTCTTGACCCCAATGACATTCATATCAGAGCCATATAACACAGTATCAACATCTCCTAGGATGGGAGAGAGTGGGTTTAACTGGGGGCCCTGAACCCAATGGCCCAGGAGATACACAGGTGAGATGAGTGAAGAGGCCTGGCTGTAAGACAGTGGGACGTGGTGGCACATGTGGCAGAACTACACAGCTACTGGGCACACGGACCAGTAAAAAACAGTGTTCCTGTAGGTCCAGGGTGGCCCATAGGTGTGAGCTGACAATTTTTGTAAATCTTATCCTGATAGTTTTCAGGTCATAAATCTAAGGCTGAGATAATGATTGACCTCACCCAAGGTCGCAAAGTTATTCAGTGTTAGAGTTAGGCTTCCAGTTCCGTTTCTCTGACTCCACCCTCTCCCCCTTATAATTGTACTGTCATGCCAAAGTCGTCTCCACACGGCACACCCCTCCCATTGTTCTTTCTTTGTCCTCCCTTCAGACGTCCAGTGTCCTTGGATCACGTGGCAGATGGGGGCCTGTTGCTTGAGGGCCCCAATTCAAGAGCAGTAAAAAAGGATAGAACACTTGAAGTCAGGCAGCTCCAGGGTTCGCTAATTTGCGGTTGAGTGATGTCATGATGGGCCCAGGATTTTTCCATTTTGGCACTCTGCCATTTTTTCATTCTCCCTTTTGACCCCCATGGGTGAAAAACTGCTGTGGCAGCTCCACACATCACATACAGACACGCGCACACCCAGCGGTGGAAGAGGAACTGTTCCCTCCTTGGGTCTCTTTCATAGTGTGAGGAAACCTTTCTCAGAAGTTCCCAGTAGACCTCCGCTCATGTCTATACTGGCCAGAACTGGGTGATTCTGGGCACCAAACCGTGACTACCAAGGCAAAGAGACAACCAGGTTGCCTGGTGGAGGTGCCCCTCCACCAACAGAAGGATCTGGAAATGTGCAGGGCTGTCCTTGGTTTACAAAGTGACTGAATGCCATCTGCAGTACTTGGAACCCAGGATACAGGATCAAGACGCGTGTGATATTCAGGGCAGTCCTTTGGGATGAAGAATCATCTCACCCAGACACCAACATTAGCTCTGCTGAGAAACCCTGGAGTCCAAACAGGACTTGCTTCTGAGTCACAAGGAAGGGAATGGACACTGAATTGGTTAGGACCCTGGCGACAGAAAAGAATGGAGGTGTGGCTACGGAGTCAGCGATCAACAGCCCACTTCCTCCTGTTTCTGCTCAGGTCTTATGAATACTTCAGACTTCAATAAGTGGTGCTGGGAAAACTGGACAGGTACATGTAAAAGTATGAGATTAGATCACTCCCTAACACCATACACAAAAATAAGCTCAAAATGGATTAAAGACCTAAATGTAAGGCCAGAAACTATCAAACTCTTAGAGGAAAACATAGGCAGAACACTCTATGACATAAATCACAGCAAGATCCTTCTTGACCCATCTCCTAGAGTAATGGAGATAAAAACAAAAATAAACAAATGGGACCTAATGAAACTTCAAAGCTTTTGCACAGCAAAGGAAACCATAAACAAGACCAAAAGACAGCCCTCAGAATGGGAGAAAATATTTGCAAATGAATCAACTGACAAAGGATTAATCTCTAAAATTTACAGGCAGCTCATGCAGCTCAATAACAAAAAAATAAACAACCCAATCCAAAAATGGGCAGAAGACCTAAATAGACATTTCTCCAAAGAAGATATACAGACTGCCAACAAACACATGAAAGAATGCTCAACATCATTAATCATTAGAGAAATGCAAATCAAAACTACAATGAGATATCATCTCACACCAGTCAGAATGGCCATCATCAAAAAATCTAGAAACAATAAATGCTGGAGAGGGTGTGGAGAAAAGGGAACACTCTTGCACTGCTGGTGGGAATGTGAATTGGTACAGCCACTATGGAGAACAGTATGGAGGTTCCTTAAAAAACTACAAATAGAACTACCATATGACCCAGCAATCCCACTACTGGGCATATACCCTGAGAAAGCCATAATTCAAAAAGAGTCATGTACCAAAATGTTCATTGCAGCTCTATTTACAATAGCCTGGAGATGCAAACAATCTAAGTGTCCATCATTGGATGAATGGATAAAGAAGATGTGGCACATATATACAATGGAATATTAGCCATAAAAAGAAACGAAATTGAGCTATTTGTTATGAGGTGGATAATCCTAGAGTCTGTCATACAGAGTGAAGTAAGTCAGAAAGAGAAAAACAAATACCGTATGCTAACACATATATATATATACGGAATTTAAGAAAAAAAAAAAATGTCTGAAGAACCTAGGGGTAAGACAGGAATAAAGACATAGACCTACTAGAGAATGGACTTGAGGATATGGGGAGGGGGAAGGGTAAGCTGTGACAAAGCGAGAGAGTGGCATGGACATATATACACTACCAAACGTAAAACAGATAGCTAGTGGGAAGCAGCCACGTGGCACAGGGAGATCAGCTCGGTGGTTTGTGACCGCCTGGAGGGGTGGGATAGGGAGGGTGGGAGGGAGGGAAGAGATATGGGAACATATGTATATGTATAACTGATTCACTTTGTTATAAAGCAGAAACTAACACACCATTGTAAAGCAATTATACTCCAATAAAGATGAAAAAAAAAAAAGACATGGGTTCAAATTCTGGATCTACCCTTTGCTAGCTAAGGCAAATCATATCCTTTATCTAAACTCCATATTCTGTATCTGTGTAACTGAGGGCAATATCATCAGCTTAATTCAAAAAGCTACTTGTTAGCATTTGGTAAGATAATGTATTTAAAGCACGCAGAAGAATGTCTGATGGTGGAGCTGGCGAGAGATTAGGGGCCACCAAGGGATTATGGACCCCTATGGGTCACAGCAGTTCTCCACTTCAGATATTCATTCTTTCAATAAAAAATACATTGTGTATCTACTTTAAGTCGGGTGTTCGGAGCAACAGAGGACTTAGAGATAGTCCCATGACTTTGAGGCACTTATAGTGTCAGAGACTGTGATCATAATGAAAAAAGTTTTCACCATTAAGGTCCTGACATACTGATATTCTGTGGGCTGCAGGCAGTGGTGACCAAAAATAGTACCACTTATCCCATTTCCATTTTTCCTCCCAAGTTTCCCAGCCACCAAGTTTCCTCCACCTCTTCTTCAATCAATTCACCATATTCAATGCCTGCCATCTCCAGAGGCCCTTCCCTGGATTGAAGAGCCTGAGCATAGGCCACTACAGTTCAGAATAGAAACCTAACAGCAAACCCCACACCCTACCCCACCTACAGCCTCTGAATCAGACTCCACAAAATAGTTTTAAAGCCCCAGAATAAGTGCTGCTATATCTATGTTAAGCCTTTAGAGGAACAGTTCTGAGAAGACAGAACTAAGTCATCTGAGAATATCTCAAACACTTTCTGAACACCTCTTATGTGCCAGGCACCATTTTGAATGCTTTACATATATTAATGCCCTCAAAACAACTCTGCAAGGGAGGTACTATTGTCCCAATTTTACAAAGGAAAAACTGTGTTCACAGAAATTAAATGACTTGCCCTAAAATCACAGTTTATAGGTGATGGAGCTGAAATCCATAAGCAAATTTGCCTTCCTTTTATCCACTGCATCTCACATGGTATTCTAATAATAACCCTGTGAGGCAGGTAAGAAAGTATCAGCATTATCCTATTTTACAAAGGAAGAAACTGGTGCTTAAGGAAGTGATATTACTTTCTCAGGAACAAGTCAGTAAGTGGCAGAGCCATGGCTTTTACTCAGATCTTTTGCCCCAAACCTGTGCTCTTCTCACTACCCCACATTTCCTCTTTCACTGCCTTGCAGAACGGTATAGTAGAAATATACTTAACAGAGTCAGAAGGGCTGAGATGTGGTCCTGACTCTGAAACTAACTTACTGTATATATTTTTTTAATTGTATAATATTAAGTGAGTAATTTTTCTTCTCTTGGCCTCAGTTTTCTCATTCATAAAATAAGGGTATTAGATTGGATAACCCTTAGGTTCCCCTTCATCTGGAAATCTAGGTTTTAATTAGTACCAACAAGACTAGAAGCAGTTTCTCTGGTTTCCTTGCCACCCAACAGTAACTCTCTAAAAGAAAAAAAAAAATTAACTGTTATTTGTAGTGATAAGGTAAGAAGTGCTCAGCACCACAGAGTGGTGCTCTGTGTGTCCTTCCTTCTTCGAACACCCTACATGTAAACATAGAAAAGGCCACAAGCTACCTAATAACACAACACTGGCACCTCCTCTAAGTGGCACATTTAATAACATGCCAAGTATGTCTAGGAGTGAAGAGTGTGTTCATGGCAGGGCCCTTCTTCCCACTGTTGGAGTCACAACACTTCTATTCACTAGGTAATCTTCCTAGGTTGGGACATCAGCTCTGCTTCACTTACAGCAGACCAGGCTTATGACTTTAAATCCCATCAGACATAAACAATTTACAAGTGACTCTTGACTATTTAATATTATAGAGCAAAAAATGAAATTTAACCCCAGATGTAATTCTTCCATGCCAAGAAAACAGAAGAGGGCAAGAAGCAGGACCCAAGACTGGATAAATTACTTCCCTGTCTTAGTTTCTTTATATATGAAGTAAGGGAGAGAGTCCAAACCAATCCTAAATACCTTTCCCATTGTAACCTAATATGAATTTATAAATATTCTATATTTAGAAAATGTGAAATGTGTAAAAAAACAAAAAGTAGGAGGAAGAGGGCATAGTGTTAAACATTAAAATGACCTCAGATAAGAAAATTCTAAAAAATGCCAAGGCAGAACATAAAATACGTATGGTCACATCACCCCCCAATACATATTAGCTATAAAAGCAAAAATAAAAATCTATAGCCCTGTGACAGCTGAAGTAAATAATTCACATAATTCCCTCAGGAAAAGACTGCTGAGGCAGAAAACCATTGCTCATGCAGTTAAACCAGAGCTGATCTGAATATGAATATGATCTGAATATGATCAGATCTGAAACAATTGGAAATTGTTTCCTGAAACCAGGAAATTGTCTTAAGAGGAAAGACAAGCCTAAGGGAGCAAGCCTCCCCTTGACCTCGGAATAAAGTTCATACTGCTTTAGCCAAGCATCATAATTTTCAGTAAATATTTACTTATTAATACGCTAAACAATGAACTAAGTGCTTCCACATACTTTTGTTCATTTAATTCTCCCAACACTCCAGTAGTTATAGTCCCTATTTTACAGAAGAGGAGTTTGAAGCTCAAAGAGGTAAAAAGACCAGGATGAGAACCCAATCTCTGACTCCAAGTTCAATGTACTTTCTACTTCATTCCTATTATATTCTATCTCCTTCACTGTACAGGTCCCTCACACATCCCTTGTCTAGTCTGAAATCTCACAACAAGCTTGTGAGGCAGACAGTCAAGATTCCTCATGAACTGATCCCTACTCACCTTTATAGTTCTGAAATGGATGCTACTGGCTAGCCAGCATACATTCCCCTCTTCCTCCCTCCCAATAGAGCCCTGATTTTTATCCAGTATTCATTCCTCAGCAGCCAATGTAACTAAGGCAGTTCTCAAATTTTAGCATATTGTCAGTCAAAAATCACCTGAAGAGCTTGTTAAAACAGATTCCTGGGCCCCACACCCAAAGTTTTCGATTCAGTAGGTCTGATACCTGGCCCGAGAATTTGCATTTTTAACAAGTTCCCAAGTGACCACTTTTTTGCGGGCCTCTCACTGCTGTGGCCTCTCCCGCCGCGGAGCACAGGCTCCGGACGCGCAGGCCC
>NW_006788664.1:0-8064 GCF_000442215.2 Lipotes vexillifer
CCCGTGTCCCCTGCATCGGCAGGCGGGCTCTCAACCACTGCGCCACCAGGGAAGCCCCATATGCAATTTTTGACATGGTTTTGAGAAGCCTAAAAATAAATATAAAGCAACGTGTAAATTATTTACAATTTTAAATATAAATGCACTATTATATTTATGACATATATTTTAAAATATATAAATTAAATATAAACTATAAACTACTGTATTTATAATTTTAAGAAAATATAAAGCAAAAATGGTAGGGAACCATTATAGATCATTTCTTCAAGAACTTGAATAGTCAACAAATAACAATGAAACATTAACTAGATATAAGTATATAATAGACACTATTTTTCAGAATTGAACTAATGCTGGGAAATAAAATATTTAATTATTGTAAACCATACATATTTTCTCAGAGTTTAAAATTTGTATCAATAGATATTTGTCATAAAGGTACATAAATGCAGTTACTTTTCAATGCACACACTATTGTTATCACCATAAGTTGCAATTTATAATGAAACTGCTTTTTTCTTTTCTCTACTCACTTACAAAAGACCAATGTTCTATGAAAACTTTGCTCTGTTCTGGAATACAGGTTAAATTATTCTCTTTAGATCATAGACATTAACACCAACTGCTGAACACAATTTCTAATAGGATGGAGTGAATAATGGCATTATTCTTACTATGTTCTAGATATAGAAAGCTAGGTGAGTTGATCTATAAGTGTAGTTATAGTTGCCAGTTATACAGCAATTACTGTGTGTCAGGCATTTTGCAGGTACACCATATACAACATGTATATACATACAAACATATTTATGTGTATTATTGAGTACAAGTTGGTATCTGTCCCTCTATCAATGATAATATATGCCTAGATTACAGGATGCTTAAAATTGTGTGAAATAATGTAATCAAATTTATTGAAATCATCTACAGAATCATTATAAATTATTTTTGGTAATATTCAAAGCATATATATGGACACTAGTGAAAAAACAAATATAAAATAATTTCTGCCCTTTAGTTCATAATTTACTTTGACATGTAATATATATGCAAAATATTAATTAAAATCAAGTAGAGCATATTAATGAGATATCAAATAAGCACTATATTCAATCAGTTTAGATTTAGATATGGTTGTGATAAAATAATTCTATGTATGAATGTAATTCTGAAAGGAATGTAGAGTTATTATCCTACCTAGCTTCCAATAAACCCTTGTAAAGGCAAAACTTAATTAAAAATGGTGGAATAGATTCATCATTTTGTTTAGCAGCCAGAGAGATAGATATCACTTTTGGGTTTTTTTTCTCCCTTGTTATTTATATACAAGTGTGTGTTTTGAATCACATTTAATGTTTTTTCTCTTGATAATTTCTCATTGTAGTTTTACTTAAATCAAACATGAACATGAGGTTGTATTTCATTATGCTCTTTTTAAACCAATGACATATTATTTTATTATATTTTGTTCCATTCTTCTCAAAGTATTAGAAAAGTCAATAATGTACATTTTGTAACAAAGTGTCCTAAAGAAAAATAAATTCTAGAAACAGCAGAGACATATGTCATAACTCAGGATCTGATTTATATTGAACACCTGCAGACTAGAATTTTTCTATTTGCTTTTCATTTGGAAATGGGAGAAAAGAGCACTGAGCATCATCAATGTGACTCTTGTTTGTCTGCTTTGAACCTGCTACTGCTTTATGCTGACATGCTTTTCTACTTTGGAAATATTTTCATTTTTTATTTGTTAGTGTATGTGTTAGGTGGAGACTTTAAACAAGATAAAACATATTTAAATGTCAAAAGTACCTTACAAAAGGCTTCTGAATTTTCCTAAAATATATAATAAAAATATATAATGAAAATATTCAAAGCGTTTTTCATAACTTACTTAACTGAGGGAAAATGCTGAGTACCACAGAACTAAGTTTATGTAAGTCATCAACCATCATAATAACAGGAAAAGTTTTCTCTTGCTGGTTTCAAAAAGTGAACTGCATGATGTGAGAGGGTCATGCCACTAGGTCATGAGGATGGCCACTAACCACTAAGAAAGCCAGCAAGAAATCCTAGTCTTAATTTTGTCAACAACCTGAATGAGGTTGGAGCAAAACCTCTGACCTAGTAGAATAGTGAAGCCCTAGCCATCACCATGATTTCAGCCTGTTCAGCCTATGCACAGGACCCAGCAGCTCCATCGTGGTAGGCTGAATGATATCCATGGTGGTAGGCTCCCCAAAGATATCCATGTGTTTAATCCCTAGAATGTGTGATATTACCTTAAACGCAAAGAGACTTTGCAGGAGTGATTCAGTTAAGGATCTTAAGAGGAGAGATTAGCCTAAATTATCCCAGTGGGAGCTATCTATTGTCAGATGCATGGCTGAATAAACAAATCAATGATGAAATGGTCTCATATCATAAAAGAACATTTTCAGATGGGTGAGTTAAGAGTCCCAAATGCCTCATTTAGTTGAAAATCTGCATGTAGTAGGGAAAAAAATTGAAAAAAAATAAAGAACACCATAGGGTAAGTTCACTATCAGAAGCATATGAGCAGAAGCTCTTAAAGAGCAGTGGAAATAGGCAGCAGTCTCAGCATTGGTAAGTGATGACTTCTTCTATCAGCAAGAAACAGTCAGCAACCCCAGGGGCAGACAGCCTGTCCTGTGTCACAATATTCTACTGACTTCAAATTTATTTTGCATTTTGGAGAGAGAGTGATATTCTATAAATACTCAATAAACAAGGAAAAATGTTAAAAGAAATTATCCCAGTGGACACTAGATACAAAGGTTCTTAGGAGACAGAGGCAAGAAAATCAAGAGATTAGAAGACAATGTGAAAGTGTAAACAGAGAGTGGAGTGATACAGTTTGAAAATGTAGGAAGGGGCCAGAAACCAAGGCATAGAGGAGGCCAGCAGAAGCTGAAAAAGGAAAGGTAGTGGAATATCCCCTGAGAGCATCCTGAAGGAAACAGCATTGCTGACACCTGACACGTCAGCTTTAGTTCAGTGAAATTGATTTCAGATTTTCGATCTCCAGAAATATAACAAATATAAATTTGTATTATTTTAAGCAAATGAGTTAGCAGTAATAGGAAACTAATAACACTCATGCTGATTCCTGACCCATGGAAACAAATAATAAATTTGCATTGTTTTAAGCACTAGATTTGTGGTAATTTGTATGCAGCAATAGAAAGCACAATGTCCGTAGATAATTGCAGTTATCCCACAATAATATTTAATCTCAAACTCCTTCTGTTCTCTCTCTCTCATATGACCCAAATTAACTAATATTCAAGCCAAATTATTCAAGTTACAGACCTCTAAAACCAATATACTGCTGCTCTGCTTGCACCCTTCACCAAGCAGAGCATAGCCTTTCCTTTTATTTTCATTTATTAAATGCCATCATTCAACTAAGACTGTCTTAATCAGTTTAGATTACTATAACAAATTACCATAGATTGAATGAATTAAACAACAAACATTTATTTCTCACTGTTCTGGAGGCTGGAGATTCAAGATCGGCATGCCAGCATGGTTCGATTCTGGTGAAGGCTCTCTTCCTGATTTATAGGTGGCTGTCTTCTGGCTGTATCCTCACATGGAGATGAAAGAGAGAGGCAAAACTTTTTTTTTCTTATAAGGACACTAATCCCATAATGGAGCTTCATCCTCATAATCTAATTACTTCCCAAAGGTTCCATTTTCCTATTAGGGGTTAGGGTTTCAACACATGAATTTTGAGGGGACACAAACACGTCCTTAGCAAGGACCAATTCTAAAATCCAACTTTCCTAAAACATTATGCTCACACCACAAATTTTTTCATAGTTTTCCTGCTGTATAGTTGAATACAATAAATTGCACATATTTCGATTATACAATTTGATAAGTTGTGACATATTTATACACCTGTGAAAACATCACTAAAATTAAGATAGTGAATATATCCATCACCCCCAAAAGTTTCCTCATGTTGTTGTGTAATCCTTCCCTATAAATCTCTTTGCACTGAACCTCCCCAGGTAATCACTGGTCTGCTGTCAAAATGTTTGCATATTCCAGAATTTTATGTAAGTGAAATTATATACTATGCTCTTTTGTCTGGCTTACTTCACTCCATATAATTATTTTGAGATTCATTCCATGTTGTTGTATTGCGGTTCTCTCCCCTAAACTGAGAACTTTCAACAAAAAGTCCCCAATTCAGGGAAACTTTGCAGCTCCAACTGGATCCCCTTTCCTTTGCTATGGCCTGGCATACTCTCAATAAGCTGGGGCAGTGTGGGACTCAGCACTTGTTTCTTATTTCCAGTGTGAAACTCACCAGTTTGTCCCTCTTTTCTCAGGGATCACTCTCCTTCCTTGCCTGATGTCTTGAAAACTGTGTGTCATATATTTTGTGTAGGATTTTTTTTTCTTTGATTGTTTCAGGCAAGAGAATCATTATTACTCCATCGTGGATGGAAGTGGAAGCCCCAAAAAGTTCTGAATTCTCATAGAATTTATTACCATAATCACTCATGTTTGCCAGTTGCTTTTTTGAAAAGATGCTTACCTTTTCATCTATAAACTAAGAAATATAGATAAGTTCTTATATTTTATTCTAAATCTGTCACCAGTTTTGTGACAGGTTTGTGTTCAGGAAAACTCAGACCATGGTATCAGAAACATAAAGGCAGTGCAAGGAAAATGAGCTCTTGTGGAGATTTATGGTGTGGTTCTTAGAGTTACCAGTTTGGGCTAATAAAATATCTACGATTTATGATTCATTTGAATTTGAAAGTTATAGCAGCATGTAAATGTGGTTACATGGAAAAATCTCCAGAACTAGAGGGCCTCTATTTGAATTTTGAGTTTGTTACTTACCATCTGAATGAATTTTAAAATTTTACTAAGTCTATCTGTGCCTCAGTTTCCTTATCTGATGCACAGATGGTTAATAAATGAACTTAGCTCAAAAAGTTGTGCAAGGATTTGCTGAGTTAACAAAAAAGTGAATGAAGTAATAACAGTTGTACCTAAGAGTTGTGCTAAAAGTTAGTTATTTTTTTAAAAAGCACTTAGAAATGAAAAAGTGCACTAGCTTTGTTTTCTAAGGGTTTGTGGCATATCAAAATTTCTCTGATTCATCTTTATCCAAATGTGTTTCTGTGATAACCTGCCAACTTGGTCTAGCAAATCCTTTAGTATTATATGATAGCAAAGTTTTATAGTAATCTATTTTGTGACACCAATGTAAGAACCAAAGGAAGCTTGGGTAATTAAAATGCAGTTTGTTGAACATCAATAGAAACTCACAATGTAAGATCTCAATCAACAGCTCTGCCACCTATCATAAGAAAAATGTAAAAAGTCTCATAAATTGTGCTCAATATAAAATGTTCTTTGGAAATTTTGAGAAGACTTTTGAGGAAGGTATTTTCTCACTTACTTTTCAGTTCACCCTGGGGGTCCTGTATGTGATATCCATTGGTTCCATAGTAACTGAATTTAAGAGGTTTTAAAAGTGACCAGATATGACTCATACAGGACATAAGAATTTCAGCTGTTAAAATTGAGGTGAAGCTATTGTTTCAGCTGAATTGGAAACTAAATTACTACTTACTGTTAGACAGAACAGTTATTTTTAGTGCCTTGGGGTTAAAGTCACTGGGAAGACAAGAATCAGGGGGTTGTATTATATCCTAGGGAGCTGCCTTGATTGTAGCAAGTGTACAATTCAATTTGTGACTATCCTTTACATTTTTAAAGCAAAATACATACTCTAAGAAGAAAAATAATCCTGAATGAAAATTAAACCATATGCAGGTATCAAATCTGTAGGCAGCATTTTCAAATCATTCTAATACCATGGGACAACAGAGGGTTCCAATGATATACTTCGAGTAGAAGTGGATGGAAAAGATTCAGATCCTGATCCCTGCACTTACACACATGCATACCACTGAAATTAGAGGCACCTCTTCAATATATGTAGCCCATTGGATTTCATTGCATGCATTTATTTAAAAAATAATTTTCTTGTTTAAGTTTCAAATTCTCTGCATTACAGCATTTCTTTCTCCCTTACCTGGGGAAAATATGTATTAGTACAATGTACAAAATACATTTTACAGTATTTTTGCATGTATTTCATACAGATTTTTTGAGAACTATTCCGGTCATAACTTTTAGATAAATAGATCAACATCAATTTTAATATAATTTATTTCAGCTTGGCAAAGTCTTATTACCATTACTTTATTATAAAATTGAAGTGAAGCTAACACTGGTTCACTGGTAACCTAATTACTGCTGAGTTTTTATAACAACTATCTTTCAGTGCTTTGAGGGTAAATCAGTAGAAATGCCAGAACTAAAGGGTTTTTATTGCAGCTGTCCCTATTCTCTGAATTCCATACCAATATATAGCTCTTTCTTTCATGGATTTGAAAATATGTTGTAGCAATATGGTATAAAAAAATTATAATGGTGTGATAAATTATAGGAAATAGTTTTTGTTTCTGCTGACAGTATTTGATGAGAAGCATTTAGCTTTTTTAGTTTTAGTTTTTTAAAAAAATTTCTTCCTATGAAAAACAGTGATGCAGTACTTAGTCTATAGACTTGATATAATGGCTGTTAAAATCAAATGAAACAAAATATGTGCTAATATTTAAAGGGGTATAGAATTCCAAGGAAGATAGGTAATTAGTATGATTTGGAGTAGGAGGTATTTATTTATTACTATGAACTGAATTGTCTCCTCCCCCAAATTCATATGTTGAAGCTCTAACCCCCAATGTGATGGTGTTTGGAGATGGGGCATTTGGGAGGTAATCAGGTTTAAATGAGGTCTTGAGGTTGGGTCCCTCATGATGGGATTAGCACTAGTGCCCTTGTAAGAAGAGACCAGAGAGCTTACTATTGTTCCCTCTCTGACTGCACATGCCAAGGAAAGACCATGTGTGCTGCGGCAAGAAGGCAGCCTTCTGCAAGGCAGAAGGAGGGCTCTTATCAGAAACCTAATCTTGATCTTGGACTTCCTAGCTTCCAGAACTATGAGAAATAATTTTAATAAGAAATAATTTTCATCACCTAGACTTTTGATGGTGAGCATGCTCTAGTGTATTCAGAAGTCAAACTGTAATGTTGTACACATGAAACTTATATAATGTTATGAACCAATGTTACCTCAATAAAAAAAAGAAGAAAATAATTTTAATAATAAGATGCCCAGAATATGGGCTGAAGTAGCCTCGTTGAGACTGGGACCTCTATGATAAAAGTGATTTGCAGTTATAGCTTTTTCAACTGAGCTGTTACTTTCTTGGGAGATATGTTCCTTTCCTATGAGGCTCTACTTCAACTCTTGTATAAGGATTGACTGCATTTGTATAGAGTTACTAGAACCTTACTTATACAAAATTATTATTCCTATTTCTGAATAGATGCTTCTCAAAGAGGCTACTTCTCATTTTATCAAGTTTTGACAATATACACTTCATCTCAATTTACTCACATGAGAACCAAGGGTATAAAATCAACAATCCAGCAAATACTGTGATTCCTACTATGCTCAAACTGTATGCCAGGAACTCTGTGGGGTTCAAGATGACCAAACTGTTCCTATAATTGAACTGAATAAACCTTGATCATCAATATTAAACCCAGATAAATTTATGTTCTCAGTGGCTTTTAACATACATGTGGTACAATGGTACTGACTTCATTTTGAATCTCTGCTCCAGTTAAATGGGGCTCTCATTACTGAAGGAAAGCCTTGCCTCAAATGGGTAGATGTCTTTAGATTTTATGCCAGGGGAGTCATGGGTTTTGAGTTTCACACTGTGTAACCTCCGAAAGTGACATGACAGTCTGCCGTGCAACACAGTGTTTCCCCAGCCTACTTAACCAAGGTGTTTAATATAGAAAGAAGCCATGTTTGTTTTTCATTATTTAGTTGATTTAAAAAGACTTAAGGGGGCTTCCCTGGTCGCGCAGTGGTTGAGAGTCCGCCTGCCGATGCAGGGGATACGGGTTCGTGCCCCGGTCTGGGAG
>NW_006788665.1:0-221 GCF_000442215.2 Lipotes vexillifer
GCCTGCCAGTGCAGGGGACACGGGTTCAAGCCCTGGTCTGGGAAGATCCCACATGCCGCGGAGTAACTGGGCCCGTGAGCCACAAGTACTGAGCCTGCGCATCTGGGGCCTGTGCTCCGCAGCAAGAGAGGCCGCAACAGTGAGAGGCCCGCGTACCACGATGAAGAGTGGCCCCCGCTCGCCGCAACTAGAGAAAGCCCTCGCGCAGAAACAAAGACCCA
>NW_006788666.1:0-570 GCF_000442215.2 Lipotes vexillifer
TCTTTGGAGAAATGTCTATTTAGGTCTTCTGCCCATTCTTGGATTGGGTTGTTTGTTTTTCTGTTATTGAGCTGCATGAGCTGCTTGTAAAGTTTGGAGATTAATCCTTTGTCTGTTGCTTCATTTGCAAATATTGTCTCCCATTCTGAAGGTTGTCTTTTGGTCTTGTTTATGGTTTCCTTTGCTGTGCAAAAGCTTTGAAGTTTCATTAGGTCCCATTTGTTTATTTTTGTTTTTATTTCCATTTCTCTAGGAGGTGGGTCAAAAAGGATCTTGCTGTGATTTATGTCATAGAGTGTTCTGCCTATGTTTTCCTCTAAGAGTTTGATAGTTTCAGGCCTTACATTTAGGTCTTTAATGCATTTAGAGCTTATTTTTGTGTATGGTGTTAGGGAGTGATCTAATCGCATACTTTTACATATACCTATTCGGTTTTCCCAGCACCACTTATTGAAGAGGCTGTCCGTTCTCCACTCTACATTCCTGCCTCCTTTATGCAAGATAAGATGACCATATGTGTGTGGGTTTATCTCTGGGCTTTCTACCCTGTTCCATTGATCTATCTTTCTG
>NW_006788667.1:0-7090 GCF_000442215.2 Lipotes vexillifer
CCTAGAGGGGTGGGATAAAGAGGGTGGGAGGGAGACGCAAGAGGGAGGGGATATGGGGATATAAGTATGCATATAGGTGATTCACTTTGTTATACAGCAGAAACTAACACAACATTGTAAAGCTATTATACTCCAATAAAAATGTTAAAGAAAAAAACAAAGTGGTCTATCAAAGCTTTGACCCTAGGCATGAAATGACCATTAGATAACAAGAATAATTTTTTTTTGTATGAATTGTAGAACATCACTAAAGTCCCATTTATATTCTGAGACCATTATTATCAGGTCCTAAGAAGATCACCAAGATGCTCCATCAAGGCAGGGATCTTTTTTTGACTGCTGTATCCTCAGCATCTAGAATAGTACTTGACACATACTAGATATTCAATAAATATTCATGAAAACAAACTAATGAAAATTTTCATACCATCAAAGAAATTCAAATTTGACCAATTACATCAAAAAATATCCACAAGATATCATGTGCACATGGTATTGTAAGGATTTGATATAATGAAAACTAGCCACTTAATAATAGTGATCTGAAACAACACATAGCATTTCAGGAAATTAGCTGTATCATGTCAATAGAACTTATAAACTACCTAATAAAATGTAAATTAAGCTATGAATATAGCAATAATGTGATTTTTTCTGAGGGAGAAAGAGACAGAGAGACAGAGTAACAGTTATATTAGAGGAAAATTCCTTGTTTACAGGCAGGAATATTTCAAAAACTCTTTGAATGTCTGAAAGGAGGAAGTTATATGATACATCTGGAAAAGCTGGAAAAAATTATAAGACATTAGCAAACCAAATCCAGAAGAATATATAAAAAATAATAACCAAGTTGAATTAATGACCAAGTTGAATTTATCCTAGGAATCCAAAGATGGTTTAATATTAGAAAATCAATGTAATTTACCACATTAATAGATTAAAAAGGGGAACTATATTGTCATTTCAATACACATATAAAATTATATTATAATTCAACCACCATTATTCATTTAAAATGAAACCTTTGAAAACTTTATTAACCTGATACTATGGACTTTAATGTCCAATCTTAATCTTTAAAAAATTTTTAAAAGAGGGCATTAAATCTTCAAGTAGGGATGAGAAATTAGACACAAAAGAGGAAGAATTCTAAATTCTGAGGAAAACAAATCACTTAAGAGTCTAAATCATAAAAAATTACTGTTGATTATGAAAGTCTCAAAGGGTCAAGGAATAATTTATTCTATCTACTTGGCCACTGTACTGAGAAATGATTTACAAAGCTTTAACAGTCACTGAGGAAAGTAAGATTCCTCTGCAGTTAAAAGAAAAAATAGAAGATACAATAGTTGGGAAGAAAGATACAAAACTGTAATTACTTTCAGGTGACATATAAAATCCAACAGAACTAACAAATAATTAAAACTAGTAAGAGAGTTCTGTAAAGTTACCAGACACAAGATCAATTTATAAAAATCAATAGCACCAGTCTGACACATAAAGGGCTAGATGTCATCACTACCATCCTCCCAAGAAAAAAAGCTGAATAACTGAAAATCAACAATGCTTCTTAGATCCATCAAAGAATTAAGGCCACATCACTATCTGCTGCCCCATTAATATAGAGAATCACAGCTTACCAGGAACAGAAGCCCAGGAGCTGAACATTGCCACTGAAGCCATTACCAACAGAACACAAACTATAAATGATGAACTGCAAGAGGCTCAGTGCAGCTAAACTTAAGAGTTAAAAACTCCAGGGGGCCTTAGAGGAACCTCCACACTTTCCTGAGCTTTTGCTCCAGGAGCCCCACCAAGTTCTCAGAAGTGAGAACTGGTGAAAAATTTTTAGCAGGGGGAGAAGGAAAAGTAATCATTTTGAAATATGCCCAGAGCATTCTGTTCTCCTTAGCAAAAGGCTGTCCTCAGGGGAAACAATATTACCTAACCATACAGCTTGGGTTTTACAAGAGCCCAGTCAACTTTGAGGAAGAGAAATACTCAACTCCAATCTATCCTAGACTTCCATGTGGGGAGAGGAAAATACCCAAATCCAACCCTCACTAGCCTTCCACATGGAGGAAGAGAAATACCCAAATCCAGAGCCATTTAGTTTTTTCTGTCTTATCAAAGGAAAAAAAATCTATAAAATGTGTGAAGGTCACAGCTCGGGGGACAAGCACACTAAAAAAATGAGACCTAATTATAGCACTATAAGATGCTTCCCCTTCCCTCACACCTCATCATCACATGAATAAGGCTGCAGTATAATAACAGGGGATTACAGATAGAAGAACTGGAAGCCTCAGAACCAATTTAAGAAGGAGTCTCTAAGGAAGCCCAAAACATCCAAGGAGACAAAAATAGACACTAGAGGAAATTTTTGTCTCTGACACCTAAAGCTACAGCAGTAAGCATACCCTAACTAACAGCCAGATAGTGTAAAACCTCAGATGAAAGGACTATTTACCTCAGTTCCTTTCACCCAATACACAATGTGTGGCTTTCAACCAAAAATTACAAGGCACGATAAAGGCAAAAAAATAGTCTGAAAAGACCAAAAGCATCAGTACCAGACTTAGATAGAGCAGAAGTTTTGGAATCATCAGATCAAGAATTTAAAATAACTGGAAAAGGGGAGAAGGATAAATTAGGAGATTGGGATTGACATATACAAACTACTATATATAAAATGGATAACTAATAAGGACCTATTGTGTAGCACAGGGAACTCTACTCAGTACTCTGTAATGACCTATATAGGAAAAGAATCAAAAAAAGAGTGGATATATATATATATAAATGATTTACTTCACTGTACACCTGAAACTAACACAACATTGTAAATCAACTATAATCCAATAAAAATTTTTTAAAAAGAATTTAAAATAACTATGATAAATATCCTAGGGCTCTAATATAAAAAATCGACAACATGTAAAAACAGGTAAGTAATATAAGCAGAGACATGTAAGCCTTAATAAAGAATCAAAATTAAATGCTAAAAATCAGAAACACTGTAAAAGAAATGAAGAATGCCTTTGATGGACTCATCAGTAGACTGGACATGGCCAATAAAAGAATTAGTAAGCTTGAAGATATGTCAGTATCTGAAAAGCAAAGAGAAAAAAGAGAGAAAAAATGGAATAGAATATCCAAGAACTATGTGACAATTACAAAAATTCAATGGGAGTAGCAGGAGGAGAAAGAGAAAGGAAAAGAAATTATGAATAAAGGCTGAGAATTTTCCAAAATTAATGACAAATATCAACCACATATTAAGGAAACTCAGAGAACAAGTATAATAAATTTCAAAAAAATCTATACCTAGGCCATATCATATTCAAATTGCAGAAAATAAAGACAAAAAATCTTGAAAGAAGCTGGAAATAAAAAACGCCTTACCTACAAAGGAACAGGATAAGAATTCTCTTCAGAAACCCTGCAAGCAAGAAGAGGGTGGAGTGATACATTTAAAGTGTTGAAAGAAACCACCAACCTAGAATTCTCTATCCAGCCAAATTATTCTTCAAAAGCAAAGGAGATTATTTTTGTATATGGTATTAGAGAATGTTCTAATTTTATTCTTTTACAAGTAGCTGTCCAAAAATAAACTCAAAATGGATTAAAGACCTAAATGTAAGACTGGATACTATAAAACTTCTAGAGGAAAACATATGCAGAACACTCTTAGACACAAACTGAAGCAGTGTTTTTTTGGATCCGTCTCCTAAAGCAAAGGAAACAAAAGCAAAAATAGTCAAATGGGACCTAATTAAACTCAAAAGCTTTTGCACAGCAAAGGAAACCATCGACAAAAAAAAACACAACCTACTGAATGGGAGAAGATATTTGCAAATGATATGACTGATAAGGGGTTAACATGCAACATATATAAACAGCTCATACAACTCAACATCAAAAAAACAAACTCAATTAAAAAATGGCCGAAGAACTGAATAGACATTTTTCCAAAGAGAAAATGCAGATGGCCAACAGGCACATGGAAAGATGCTCAACATCGCTAATCATCAGGGAAATACAAATCAAAATGACAATGAAATATCACCCCACACACATCAGAATGGCTATGATCAAAAAGAACACAAATAACAAATGTTGACAAGGTTGTGGAGAAACGGGAACCCTCATACACTGTTGTGGGAATGTAAATTGGTGCAGGCACTGTGGAAAACAGTAAGGAGGTTTCTCAAAAAACTAAAAATAGAACTACCATATGACACAGCAATTCCACTCCTGGGTATATATCCAAAAAAAGCAACAACACTAATTCAAAAAGATACATGCACCTCAATGTTCATAGCATTGTTATTTACAATTGCCAACATATAGAAGCGACCTAAGTGTCCATCAACAGATGATGGATAAAGAAGATGTGGTAGATACACTTACAATGGAATACCACTCAGTCATAAAAAAAGAATGAAATTTTGCCATTTGCAGCAACATGGATGGACTTGTAGGACATTATGCTATGTGCAATAAGTCAGACAGAGAAAGACAAATACTGTATGATATCACTTATGTATGGAATCTTAAAAATACAACAAACTAGTGAATAAAACACAAAAGAAGCAAACTCACAGATATAGAGAACAAACTAGTGGTTACTAGAGGGGAGAGGGAAAGGGTATGGGGCAATATAGTGGTAGAGGGTTAAAGAAAGTTTATTATGAGATTATATGAAATTATGTACGTGACACTTTTGAAAATTGTAACACACCATAGAACTTAAAGAATCTGTCATTCAAAAAAAAAAGTGAAGGAGAAATACTTTCTTAAACAAAGATTGAAGGAATTTGTCTCCAACAGACCTGTCTTATAAGAAATGTCAAATGAAATTTTGTGGTAGCCATCCTTTAAGACTGGCCCCCAATGATTCTTGCCTCGTGATATACATGGCATTGTTTGGCTCCCTCTCTTAAGTCCACAAGTTTTCAGATCAAAAGAAACTGTACTCAAAGAACTGTATTTAAGGAACTATACCCAAGAAGCCTCATCACCTCTGGACCTTATTTAGATGAGATTCTGGACTTCAAGCTGATTCTGTAGTGGGATGAGATTTAGGGGAGTCTTGTGAGAAGGATGAGTCTATTTTGCATGTGAGAGCGACATTAATTATTGGCAGCCAGAGGGTGAACTGAGGTACTCAGCCTCCAAGATGGCCCCCAGTGATTCTTGCTTCCCGGTGTAGTCACCTCTCATACTGAGGAGAGCTGTCTTGTGCAATCAATAGGATATTGCAGGAATGTTGGAGTGTGACTTTTGAGACTAGGTCATAAATAACGTTGCAGCTTCTACCTTGCTATCTCCTCGATCACTTGCTCTAGCATACATCGGCCTCCATGTTGTAAGGATATTCAAGAAGCTCTGTCACAAGATTCATGTGACAAGGAACTGATCTGCCAACTGTCAACATCAACTTGTCAGTCATGTGAGTGAACCTACCTGGAGAGGAATCCCCCAGTCCAAGTCAAGCCTTTAGATAACTGTGGCCGCAGTTGACATCTTGGTTACAATCTCATGAGAGACCTCAAGACAGAAACCATTCAATTAAGATATTTTTGAATTCCTGATCCACAGAGCTGAGCGATAATATTTATTGTTGTTTTAGCCACTAAGTTATGGAGTAATTAGTTATACAGCAATAGATAACTAATTCAGATTTCAATAAAAATTCTAGATTTAACAATCACATCATTGAAATTACATGAAATAAAGGTTCATGAAAAACTAATCTAATTTTGAAAAAGATAAGTAAAATGGAAGAACTTCTTTCCCAGATATTAATACAATCTACAAAGCTATAGTAATAAATGTACTATGCAATTACACAGAAACAAATACACAATGTAACAGAATAGAAAGTTCAGAAACAGAAATTGATGTCTGATAAAGGCAGCACCATAAATCAATAGAAAAAAATAGATTACTTTCCAGATAGTGTTAGGAAAACTAGCTCAATATATCCAGAAGAATAAAGTAGTATTCTCTGATTTATGCCATACACACAGGGAATGCCATCTGGAATAAAGTCTCAATTGTAAAAGGCAAATTTTAAAAGCTAACAGAAGAAAATAAAAGGAAATATCTGAGTGATTTTAGGGTTGAAAGGACTTCTCAAGCAAGACCTAAAAACACAAAACATTTTTAAAAAATGGAATTATATACATCAAAATTGAGAACTTCTGCTCACAAGGACGTCATAGGCAAAACTGACAGTTGACAGACCAAAGAAAATATTTTCAGTGTTTAAAACCTGCTAAGGAATTAATATACGGCATGTATAAGAAACAGTTGCAAATGAATAAGAAAAAGACAGGAAACCTCAATAGCAAAACAGGCAAAGGACATAAGTAGATGAATCATTTAAAAGGAAGCCCAGGGACTTCCATAGCAATCCAGTGGTTAAGACTTCGCTTTCCAATGCAGGGAGTGCAGGTTCAACCTCTGATTGGGGAGCTAAGATCCCACATGCCTCATGGCCAAAACACCAAAACATAAAATAGAAGCAATATTGTAACAAATTCAATAAAGACTTTAAAAAATGGTCCACATCAAAAATAAATAAATAAAACTTAAAAAAAAATAAAAATAAAAGGAAGCTCAGTGGCAAATAAGTATAGAAATCATAGAAACACACTAGAATCAGAGAAATGCCAATTTCAACATTGATATATACTTTAACATTAATCAAATTAATAAAAATTTAAAATCAGGGACTTCCTGGTGGTGCAGCGGTTAAGAACCCGCCTGCCAATGCAGGGTACATGCGTTTGATCCCTGGTCCAGGAAGATACCACATGCCGCGGAGCAACTAAGCCCATGCTCCACAACTACTGAGCCTACACTCTAGAGCCTGCAAGCCACAACTACTGAGCCCACATGCCACAACTACTGAAGCCCGTGCGCCTAGAACCTGTGCTCTGCAACAAGAGAAGCCACCACAATGAGAAGCACGCACACCACAACAAAGAGTAGACCCCGCTCACTGCAACTAGAGAAAGCCTGAGCACAGCAACGAAGACCCAATGCAGACAAAAAAAAAAAAAAAAAAAAAAAAAAAAAA
>NW_006788668.1:0-269 GCF_000442215.2 Lipotes vexillifer
CCCTAACCTGTACCCTAAACCGTCCCTTTTCCCTAACCCTAACCCTAACCTTAACCCTTACCACTAGCCTTACCCTAAATCGTGCCCTAATCCTACTCATAGGTTAACACTAAGCCATGCCCTAACACGTATACTAACCCAAAATGGTTGTCGTACCCTAACCTGTACCCTAAACCGTCCCCATTACCTAACCCTAAACCTAACCGTAATCCTAACCCTAACCCTTACCCTTAGCCTTACCCTAAACCGTGCCCTGAACTTAACCCGTA
>NW_006788669.1:0-218 GCF_000442215.2 Lipotes vexillifer
CAGCTTAGGGTACGACAACTGTGTAGTGTTGGCGTTCGTGTTAGGGCCTGTGTTAGTGTGAGCATATAGATTAGGATTCGGGCATGGTTTAGTGTAAGGCTCAGGGTAAGGGTTTGTTTAAGGTTTAGGGTTAGGCTTACGGTTAGGGTACAGGGATGGTTTAGGGTTCAGGTTAGGTTACAACAATGGTTTATGGTTATCATACGTGTTAGGGCAGG
>NW_006788671.1:0-208 GCF_000442215.2 Lipotes vexillifer
CTTGCCTGATGCTGTGACTCTTGTGGCAGGCCTGTCCCTTGCCAGGATCCCTGGAACCTATGCCTGTGCGATTGTCGGGCTGAGGCTTCTATGCCAGCACGGCTCCCTTTCCCGCACTGTGAGGGCCTCCTTTCCTTTCACTGTACTGTTCCCTGAAGAGAGGACAGCTCCTGGGATGGCCCGAGGGCTGCTGCACAGAGCGCAGGTC
>NW_006788676.1:0-569 GCF_000442215.2 Lipotes vexillifer
CCCTAACCTGTACCCTAAAGCATCCCCGTGCCCTAAACCTAACCCTAACCCTAACCCTTATCCGAAACCTTACCCTAACCCGTGCCCTAATCGTAACCCATACGCTAACGCTAACCCTTTCCCTAACACATACGCTAACCCTCAAATGTTTTCGTACCCAAACTACCCTAAACCATCCCCGTTCCTTAACCCTAACACTACCGCTAACCCTAACCCTAACCCTTACCCAAAGCCATACTCTAACCCGTGGCCTAATCCTAACCCGTACGCGAACACTAAACCAGGCTCTAACATGTACGCTAACTCTCCAACGTTGTCGTACCCTAACTTGAACCCTAAACCGACCCCTTTCTCTAAAGCTAACCCTAACCCTAACACTAACACTTACACTAAGCATTCCGCGAACCCGTACCCTAATCCTGACCCGTACGCTAACACTAACCCATGCCCTAACACGTACGCTAACTCTCAACATTTGTCGTACCCTTACCTGTACCCAAAACCGTCCCCGTTTCCTAACCCTAACCCTAACCTTAACCCTGACCCTAACCCTTACCCGAAGCCTTTTC
>NW_006788676.1:1490-2833 GCF_000442215.2 Lipotes vexillifer
TACGCTAACCCTCAACCGTTGTCGTACCCTAACCTGTACCCTAAACCGTCCCCATTATCTAACCCTAACCCTAACCAAAACCCTACACATAACCCTTACCCGAAGCCTTAACCTAAACCGTGCACTAATGCTACCCCGTACGCTAACACGAACCCATGCCCTAACACGTACGCTAACCCTCAAACGTTGTCGTACCCTAACCTGTAACCTAAAGCATACCCGTTCTCTAACCCTAACCCTAACGCTAAGCCTAACCCTAACGCTTACCCGAGGCCATAATCTAAAACGTGTCCTAATCCTAACCCGTACGCTAACACTAAACCATGCCCTAACATGTACGCTAACCCTCAACCGTACTCCTACCCTAACCTTTACCCTAAACTGTCCCCATTCCCTAACCTTAGCCCTAACCCTAACAGTAACCCTTACCCGAAGCCTTACCCTTACCATAACATGTCCCCTAAACCATCCTCGTTCACTAACCCTAAACCTAACCCGAACACTAACCCTTACCACAAGCCTAACCCTAACCCTTGCCCTAATCCTAACCCGTACGCTAACCATAACCCATGCCCTAACAAGTATGCTATCCGTCACCGTTGTCGTACACTAACCTATACCGTACACCATCCACGTTCCGTAACCCTAACACTAACTCTAACACTATACCTTACCTGATTCCTTACCCTAACCCGTGCCCTAATCCTAATCCGTACGCTAACACTAACCAGGGTCCTGAAATGTACGCTAACCCTCAACCGTTGTCGTAACGTAACCTTTAGCCTAAAACGTCCCAATTCCCTTAACCTAAACCTAGCCCTAACCCTGAACCTGACCCGAAGCATTACCCTAACCCGTGCCCCAATCCTAACCCATACGCTAACACTAACCCGTGCCCTAAAACGTACGCTAAGCCTCAATCGTTGTTGTACCCTAACCTATACCCTAAACTATCCCCGTTCCCTAACCCTAACCCTAACCCTAACCCTTACCCTAACCTGTGCCCTAATCCTACATCGTACACTTACACTAACCCGTGCCCTAACACGTACGCTAACTCTAAACCGCTGTACCCTAAACCGTCCCCATTATCTAACCCTAACCCTAACCAGAACCCTACACCTAACCCTTATCTGAAGCCTTAACCTAAACCGTGCCCTAATGATACCCCGTACGCTAACACTAACCCATGCTCTAACACGTACGCTAACCCTGAAAACTTGTCGTAACTTAACCTGTACCCTAAAGCATCCCCGTTGTCTAACTCTAACCCTAATGCAAACCCTAAGGCTAACGCTTACCCGAGACCATAATCTAAAACGTGCCCTAATCCTAACCCGTAC
>NW_006788677.1:0-225 GCF_000442215.2 Lipotes vexillifer
CTTCCAGGTCTTGGCTATTGTACATGGTGCTGCAGTGCACGTTTGGGTGCATGTTTTTTTTTTTCCATTCTGGATTTTGGTGTATGTACTCTTAGGCGCTGGACTGCTGGATCATATGATATCTCTATTTTTACCTTGTAAAGACATCTCCATACTATTCTGTATACTGGCTTTTACCATTTCCATTCCACCAGCACCATAGGAAGGTTCCCTTTTTCCATGCCT
>NW_006788679.1:0-410 GCF_000442215.2 Lipotes vexillifer
GCCAAAGCTAAGAGAATTCAGCACCACAAAACCAGCTTTACTACAAATGCTAAAGGAAATTCTATAGATAGGAAACACAAGAGAAGGAAAAAACCTCCAATAACAAACCCAAAAGAATTAAGAAAATAGGAATAGGAACATACATATCAATAACTACCTTAAATGTAAATGAATTAAATGCTCCAACCAAAGGACATAGACTGGCTGAATGGATACAAAAACAAGGCCCCTATATATGCTGTCTACAAAGGAACCACTTCAGATACATACTAGGGACACATACAGACTGAAAGTGAGGGCATGGAAAAAGATATTCCATGCAAATGGATATCAAAAGAAAGCTGGAAAAGCAATTCTCATATCAGACAAAATAGACTTTAAAATAAAGACTATTACAAGAGACAAAGAAG
>NW_006788680.1:0-2696 GCF_000442215.2 Lipotes vexillifer
GTAGCCCCTGCTCGCCGCAACTAGAGAAAGCCCGCACGCAGCAACGAAGACCCAACGCAGCCATAAGTAAATAAACAAATTTATTAAAAAATATAGAGAGAAAATAAAAATTTATTAAAAATATTTTATCACTAAAAAGTGCCAACATAATTACAATAGTAACATCAAAGATCACAGATCACCATAGCATAATAATAACAAAAAAGTTTGAAATATTACAAGAATTACCAAAATGTGACACAGAGACATGAAGCGAGCAAATGCTATTGGAAAAATGGCACCGATAGATTTGCTTGATGCCGGGTTGCCACAAACCTTCAGTTTGTAAAAAACACAATGTGAAGCACAATAAAGTGAAATGCAATAAAAAATAAAGTGATATATATATGTATATATACACACACACACACACACATATATATATATGTGTGTGTGTGTATATGTACATATATATGTATACATAGCTTGCTCAGTTAAAGCAGGAGAAGGACCCCAAGCACCTAGCCCCTGGCAGTTCCCTTTTTCCTGAGGCATCCTTACCAAGCCTTAGCTCTGGGGAGCCCTGTTTGTAAACCACCAGTCTGCTCCATGGAAAACATGCTGCAATATTTAGTATGTCATTTTGATGCAAAAAATAAGGAAGTGAGATGGTTTCTTATGACCTTTGGGACAATTTGCGAACTATTGGTGGAATGCTAAAGAATGAAATGCTAAAGAATTCACTAGTATCTAACAGAAAAGAACTGTGAACAAAAACAAATCTTATTTAATCTTCCATTATAAAAGATAATCATTGTGAGTTTAAGTAACAATTTGGTCTTAAATATTACTGATGGAATGTCACAGTTAAACGTGGGTCCTTGATGTGAAATGTATAAGAAAAAAATTCAAAAGTCACGTTGGAACAGAGTTTTAACCGATAACTGACACAACATCTGTATCAGCTGCCTATGTCTCCCCCATACCACTGAATTCCCCATTCCTCAAAATGCCTCCACTTTCCGGTCTCCCTCCTTTCATGTTTAACCCTCTTTCCTTTCATGTTTAACCCTCTTTCTTCTCAACTCCCAACTCCATGAAGCCCCTTGTAACCTACCTAGTCCAAATTTTGTAGCACTATGTCAAGCCCAGGCTGCTCTGAGTTAGGATGCGGGACTGGCTCCCCCAGGGAGGGGATAACGTGGTGTCTTGAGTCACTTTGCACTTAATGGTCAGCCTACACTAGGGCAGTGGCACCAAATAACTGCCACTGCTATGCTCTAATTCTGCCTGGTACCTAACACAGTGCCAGCTTCTAAAATAATTCAAACTTTTACGGCCGTGTTTGTATAAGTCAAATATATTAATATCATATATTAAAACATCTTCAGACCTAAAATTAATTTCTTTCTACTGATTAAAAAAAAACGAAGCATTTTTTTAAGCCTCCCAAAATTCTGTGGGCCCTTGGCACTCGGCAGGTATATAAGGCTACTGCTTGCTAGCTATGTGGACTGGGCAATTTACCTAACTTCTCTGGGTTTAGTTTTCTCATTCGTAAAATGAGGATAATAATAGGACCCAATTTGCAAAACGTTAAACGTTATTTATTCCTTGTTTTGCACAGTTAAAAACTGGGAAGCACAAAGGATAAAATCTGAATTTCTTCTTGTGCTCTGATCCAACCCCAAATCTAGTGTTTCACTGTACTCTTGGCAAAAACAGACTTCCTATTTCAAAGGAAAAGCACCACAGAAAGCAAATGAAACCAAACCAAAAGCCCTTTCTGAGACATCCAAGGACTCTTGTCAAGCACCAACTTGATGAGTTCACAGTAAATGAATCAGAGACACACGGTTTAGATTTCCCTCTTAAAGTCCCAAGAGGGAAACAGGAAGGCGAGGATTTCAGAGAGCTCCTGGCTGTGCCAGCCCCACTCCGCCAGCTGAGCGAGAGATCAGAGTGTCCAAGAGCCCCTCAGACATCCTTCCCCTGGGCTCAACTCACATTTCTCATTTGAATGTGTCCTGCCCCAGAGAGTAGATGCCATCGAGGGGCCCTGACAAGAAACCAGAGAGTAAGCACAGCACCCCAAACCCACTATTTGGTTATTGCTTAATCCTCCACCTCTATTCCATTCATTTCTAGCTGCTGACAGGTAGGATTTCTAAAAAAGATTTTGGGGGTGGAGGTGGTGGATTGGCTCTCTGTGGATGATGTTTTCCAGGAAACTCAGCTAGCTTCCTGAGAGATGTCATACACTGGAACGTTCCCAGGGGCTGGCAGGGGAACTCTGGAATGACTCAAGTGAGGACCTGAACCAGGAAAGGGAGGGTTATGGCCTAAAACCACACTCTCCTCTCACTTTGTCAAACTGCGTCCATTTTATTTACAGCTTTATCCCCTACCCCAATAACCAGGAAGACTTCCTAGATGAACTAGAAGCCATTTTCACCCCAGGTCACGCTCACACCTCCAACACCTCATTTGCATATGTCAATAGATTTTATTGACAGCTGAATGATCTGTGAATAGCTTCAGCAGGGTCCACTAATGGAATCTAATGAGTTGGATCGCAGCATTTAAAAAGATCTGCTCGAGGGCTCCCCTGGTGGCGCAGTGGTTGAGAGTCCGCCTTGCCGATGCAGGGGACACAGGTTCGTGCCCCAGTCCGGGAGGATCCCACATGCCACGGAGTGGCTGGGCCCGTGAGCCAT
>NW_006788681.1:0-2043 GCF_000442215.2 Lipotes vexillifer
TTGATTAATATGTGTCTTGGTGTGTTTCTCCTAGGGTTTATCCTGTATGGGACTCTCTGCACTTCCTGAACTTGATTGACTATTTCATTTCCCCTGTTAGGGAAGTTTTCTATTATAATCTCTTCAAATATTTTCTCAGACCATTTCTTTTTCTCTTCTCCTTCTGGGACCCCTATAATTTGAATGTTGGTGTGTTTTGTGTCGTCCCAGAGGCCTCTGAGACTGTCCTCAATTCTTTTCATCCTTTTTTTATTCAGCTCCATGGCAGTTATTTCCACCATTTTAATTTTGCAGGTCACGTATCCATTCTTCTGCTTCAGTTATTCTGCTATTGATCCCTTCTAGTGTATTTTTCATTTCATTTATTGTGTTGTTCATCTCTGTTTGTTTGTTCTTTAGTTCTTCTAGGCCCTTGTTAAACATTTCTTGTATTTTCTTGATCTGTGCGTCCATTCTCTTTCCGAGATTTTGCATCATCTTTACTATCATTACTCTGAATTCTTTTTCAGGTAGGTTGCCTATTCCCTCTTCATTTATTTGGTCTTGTTGGTCTTGTAGGTCTTGTAGGTCTTGTAGGTTTTTACCTTACTCTTTCGTCTGTAACCTATTTTTTTGTCACCTCATTTTTTTTTGATGGGTCAGGCTGTATTCCTGTCTTATTGGTTGTTTGGCCTGAGGCCTCCAGCACTGGAGTTTGCAGGCAGTTGGGTGGAGCCGGGTCTTGGTGCCGAGATGAGGACCTCCGCGAGACCTCACTTTGCTTAATATTCCCTGGGGTTTGAGGTTCTCTGTTAGTCCAGCAGTTTGTACATGGCACTCCCACCACGGGGGCTCAGGCCCAGCACCCAGCCTGGGAACCAAGATCCCGCAAGCCACGTGGCGTGGCAAAAGAAAGAAAAAAGGAACAGACGAAAAAGAGCAGAACAATAACAAAGAATAAAAAAATAAAATAAAATTAGAAAAATAAAAAATATATTAGAAAAAATAACAATAAAAATGAAACAACAAAGCAAAACAGAACCACAAGAGCAAAAAGATGATAAAAGAAAAAATAAAATAAAGAAAAAATAATAATAAAAAAAATAAAAGGTAAAAATTTTTTTAAAGATTTTAAATAAATTAAAATAAATATATTTTTTAAAATTTCCTGGTGCCTCCTCTATCAGTGTCCTTGCCCTCACAGTGAGCCACAGCCTACCCCCGACTCCCTGGTAGGCCTCCAAGACCTCTAGGTAGGTCTCTGGACCTGCTGCATTGGCCCCACCTTTGCATGTTTTCCTCTCACCAGCGTCTGTTCCTGAAGCTGGCCCAGAGCGCACATGCCCACACAGACCAGCTGGGGCACAGGCCTCCTCAGGGATACCCGCAGGGGCCAACACAGCCAGAGGAGGCCTTGGAGGGGGACGGTGCTCGTCCTGCCTGGACCTGCGCAGCCGGAGGAGGCCCTGTCAGGGGCAGCCCTTGGGCTGCCACGACCCTCGTGGTCAGAGGAGGCTTTGGTGGAGGCAGGGCTCGAAGCCAAGACCTGTGCAGCTGGAGGGGGCTCTGGGGGTTGGGTATTCAGGCCCAGGACCCCAGCAAGCTTTCTGGGGCCCGAGCAGCCAGGGGAGATGTTGGCCACCTTCCCCTCTGATCCCCTGATCCCCTGAAGGTCCCTCTCTGTTCCCACTGATCCCCTCGCTGTGAGTGGGTCCCTCTGAGCATGGGAACCTCTCCCCTCCCCCATCCCCACCTCAGGGGTGCCAGTCCTATCCCACCTCCACTTTTCTCCCCACCGCTTCCCTCCCACGTCCTACCTGGTCATGCAGGGATTCCTCCCGTCCCCTTGAAAATGGGTGGAAGACCTAAATAGACATTTCTCCAAAGAAGACATACAGCTGGCCAAGAGACACATGAAAAGATGTTCAACATCACTAATTATTAGAGAAATGCAGATCAAAACTACAATGAGGTATCGCCTCATGCTGGCCAGAATGGCCCTCATCAAAAAATCTATAAACAATAAATGCTGGAGAGGGTGTGGAGAAAAGGGAACCCTCTTGC
>NW_006788682.1:0-601 GCF_000442215.2 Lipotes vexillifer
ACCTGTACCCTAAACCGTCCCTGTTCCCTAACCCTAACCCTAAAACTAACCTTAAACCTAACGATTACCCTTAGCCTTACCCTAAACCGTGCCCTAATCCTAACCAGTATGCTAACACTAAACCATGCCCTAACATGAACATTAACCCTAAACTGTTGTGAAACCCTAACCAGTACCCTAAACTGTACCCGTTCCCTAACTCTAACCCTAAACCTAACTGTAACCCTAACGCTTACCCTTATCCTTACCCCAAACCGTGCCCTAATCCTAACCCGTACGCTCACACTAATAGGTGCCCTAACTCATACGCTAAACCTAAACCGTTGTGGTACCCTAAACTGTACCCTAAACCGTCTGCATTTCCTAACCTTAACCCTAACACTAACCCCTACTCTTAGCCTTACTCTGAACTGTGCCTTAATCTTAACCCCTAGGCTAACACTAACCCATGCCCTAACATGTACGCTAACCCTCAACAGTTGTCATACCCTAACCTGTACACTAAACCATACCCGCTCTCTAACCCTAACCCTAACCTTAACCTTAACAGTACCCTCAACCTTCGCCCGACCCTAAATCTTGCCCTAATCCTAACCCGTAC
>NW_006788683.1:0-313 GCF_000442215.2 Lipotes vexillifer
TTAGGGTCAGGGTCAGGGTCAGGGTCACGGTCAGGGATAGAGGGTTAGGGTTAGGGTCAGAGTCAGTGTCAGGGTTAGGGTTTAGGTTTAGGGTTAGGGTTAGGGTGAGGGAATTGGGACGGTTTAGGGTACAGGTTAGGATACATCAACGGTTGTAAGTTAGTGTACGTGTTAGGGCACGGGTTAGTGTCAGCATATGGGTTAGGATGAGGGCACGGGTTAGGGTAAGGCTTCGGGTAACGGTGAGGGATAGGGTTGGGTTAGCGTTAGGGAACGGGGACGGTTTAGGGTACAGGTTAGAGTATGACAGAGG
>NW_006788684.1:0-355 GCF_000442215.2 Lipotes vexillifer
AGTTAAGCTCTCACTGTTTGCAGATGACATAATACTATACATAGAGAATCCTAAAAATGCTACCAGAAACCTACTAGAGTTAATCAATGAATCTGCTACGGTTGCAGCATACAAAATTAATGTACAGATATCTCTTTCATTCCTATACACTAAAGATGAAAAATATGAAAGAGAAATTAAGGAAAAACTCCCATTTACCACTGCAACAAAATGAATAAAATACCTAGGAATAAACCTACCTAACGAGACAAAAGTCGTTTACTCAGCAAACTATAAGACACTGATGAAAGGCATCAAAGATGACACAAACAGATAGAGAGATATACCATGTTCTTGGATTGGAAGAATCAACATC
>NW_006788685.1:0-622 GCF_000442215.2 Lipotes vexillifer
TGGGCCCGTGAGCCATGGCCGCTGGGCCTGCACGTCCGGAGACTGTGCTCCACAGCGGGAGAGGCCACAGCAGTGAGAGGCCCACATACCACACACACAAAAAAAGTATTAAAAATTAAAAAATAATAAAAACAAGAAGAGAGCAGCCAAATCAAAAAACAAATCCACCAATGATAACAGGTGCTAAAAACTATACAAAAAAAAAAAAAAAACGGACTGACAGAACCATAGGATAAATGGTAAAAGCAAAGCTATACAGACAAAATCACCTACACACTCACAAAAAAGGGAAAAGGAATAAAAAGTATATATCTATATCTATATCTATATATACATAAAAGGAGGAAGAGAGCAAACAAATAAACAAATCTACCAAAGATAATAAACTCTAAATACTAAACTAAGGTAAACATAAGACCAGAAACAAATTAGATGCAGAAAGCAAACCTCAAGTCTACAGTTGCTTTCAAGTCCACCTCCTCAATTTGGGATGATTCGTCGTCTATTCAGGTATTCCACAGATGTAGGGTACATCAGGTTGATTGTGGAGATTTAATCGACTGCTCCTGAGGCTGCTGGGAGAGATTTCCCTTTCTCTTCTTTGTTCTCACAGCTCCCGGGG
>NW_006788687.1:0-206 GCF_000442215.2 Lipotes vexillifer
ATATACAATGGACTATTACTCAGCCATAAAAAGGAACCAAATTGGGTCAATTGGGTCCAGCCAGAGACATGGCTGGATCTAGAGACTGTCATACAGAGTGAAGTAAGTCAGAAAGAGAAAAACAAATACGGTATATTAACGCTTATATGTGGAACCTAGAAAAATGGTACAGATGAACCAGTTTGCAGGGCAGAAATAGAGACACA
>NW_006788689.1:0-216 GCF_000442215.2 Lipotes vexillifer
TTCCCTGGTGGCGCAGTGGTTGAGAGTCCACCTGCTGATGCAGGGGACACGGGTTTGTGCACCGGGCCGGGAAGATCCCACATGCCGCGGAGCGGCTAGGCCCATGAGCCATGGCCGCTGCGCCTGCGTGTCTGGAGCATGTGCTCCACAACGGGAGAGGCCACAACAGTGAGGGGCCTGTGTACCGCAGAACAAAAAAAAAAAAAAAAAAGGACA
>NW_006788690.1:0-292 GCF_000442215.2 Lipotes vexillifer
TAGGGACACATACAGGCTGAAAGTGAGGGGATGGAAAAAGATATTCCATGCAAATGGAAATCACAGGAAAGCTGGAGTAAAAATTCTCATATCAGACAAAATAGACATTAAAATAAAGACTATTACAAGAGACAAGGAAGCACACTATATAATGATCAAGGGATCAATCCCAGAAGAAGTTAAACAAATTGTAAATATTTATGCACCCAACATAGGAGCGCCTCAATAAATAAGGCAAATGCTAACAGCCATAAAAGGGGAAATCGACGGTAACACAATCATAGTAGGGGAC
>NW_006788691.1:0-200 GCF_000442215.2 Lipotes vexillifer
GATGCTACGGGCCAGATGACCTTGATTTCATTGCTGACTGATATTGCATGGCACGTAAGTGCCACAAATTGACGATCCATTTTTTCTTTTCATGGGTATTTAACTTGTACAGTGGACGAGGTTCCTGTAAATAGGGCAGCTCCAAACTTGGGGGTGGCTCTGTCTTTTTGATTTCTGTTTCCCTAAGCCTAGTGCCCGAG
>NW_006788692.1:0-2762 GCF_000442215.2 Lipotes vexillifer
GAACCTGTGTCCCCTGCATCGGCAGGCGGACTCTCAACCACTGCACCACCAGGGAAGCCCCATCTTGCAAATTTTTCTACAGGTTTTTGCAGTTTTACTTAATTACTTGTGGTTTCCAAACGATTCTTGCCACTTCAAGCCCCTGTATGGCTTTGCATATGCCTCTTTCTAGAATTTTGCTTTTCCATCCTTGACCTGTTGGCTTTCCAATTTTGATAAGTCCTACTTTCAAACTTTAGTGCAAGCGTCTCCTCAGTCTAACTGTGCCCACAGTTCTCTGTGCTTATGTTTAGCATCGTCCTTGCAACTCCTGAATTCCCCATCCTACTTTGTAGGGCAATTCTCCATGGTATTTCTACATGTCTTGTGACAGCTTTTATCTCAAACTGTCTTCTTAAGAATGTTTGCATAGCAAACAGCCTTGGGAGACAGGGGTAGTAACTCCCTCTGGGACAGGAGGCAGAGGGCAGATTTTATTTCCAGAGAAGTATAATAATGTATATCTATGGGGCAAAGACTGGGCAGGTTAGCAGCTCCTGATAAGGCAGGAGGTTTTCTAAGCTTAGGATTCCTCAGCTGTGACACAAATGCATGGTGTGCTGTTTCTACGTAGGGTGCTCTGCATCACCCCTGTGGAACACAGAGGGCAAGGGGAACTGATGTGAACATGAAGCTTATGCTGCCTGCTGAGCCATACATAATAAAGTCCTTTGTCTGACCTTCAAGTTTCATGTCTTCTGCCAGCATCTATGAAACTATGGCAGGCTAACTTGCTAGCTTGCACATAGGGAAAATCTTGGACTCTTCCCAATTCTTGACACCTCTCCACATGCTTGACTGTTAAGTGCCTTGAGAGCAAGAGCTGTGTCTGAATGGACTTTGCTTCCCTTGTGGGTGACACAAGGTAGTTGCTTTATAAGCGGTGGCTGCTACTAATGATGTTTCGGTCTAAAGGGCTTTGGATGTAAGCACTCAGATATATTTACTGAATCCAACTTTGAAATAAATTGCCATGATTCTGGGGCTGGTTATTAGATATTGTGTACATTCCTTGGAGTTGGAGAGGGTGAAGGCTCAGATCTGTGTTCTGTGGCACAGTGGAATTCTCTGGGGGTTAAAAATGCTAGATAGTTCACAGGGTGATAAGCCCTACTGCAGGTAATGAAGGTGGCTGAGCAGAGTCTAGGTTTTTCTGGGAGGTGGTATATTATGCTGCAGTTGTGATGGGATGGCATTCTCTGCCAGTAGCCTCACAGTAGCATCAAACATGGCCAGAGCAGACCAGTCCCCTGTGGAACCAGACTGATTTCAGACCAATCTGTCTGAGCTTGAATGAAGGAATTTATCAGTGCTTCTGGTGCTTGAACTTTTAAGAGCAAAGGCTCTTTCCTTCTAACCCTTTGCAATGACTAATCCCAACCATGACTAGGCAAGATTGCTGGCTGGGTTTGCTCGTGGGAGGGAAATCCACCAGGCTGCAGCTTTAATCCGGCTTTGCATTGTGGAAGCCTGTCTAGCTCTCCTTTATTCCTGGTTTAGGAGGGGATGGAACCTTGTCAGCGTTTGAGCTGAGGTGGCTTTCAGAGCCAGAGTCAGGGGTCAAAAGGCTTTGCACATAGTCTATGGCCAAATGGTTATTAAAGATCACTTCATCCCATTTAAACCTATAAATAAAGAAACTGGGGTACAAAGGGGATAAATTGCTGATAATTGGCGATCGATTCCGGAGCCTAAATTGACTCTATTTCCATCTCAGTAGACGTCTCACTTTTTCTTATTCCCTTGGCTCCCTCACTCTTCCTGCATACCCAGGGAACTTGAGTGCAGCATTCTAATGCTTGGTCAGCATGATTCCTAAATTTTCTAGCAGGCTTGACTCACTAAGGCAGCTCCAGTTCCCTGAGTGTGTAAAGCAGTCCCACCTCTAAGCGAGACGGAGGCGGCAGAAAAGGAACCCTAGGGCGTGAGCCGGGGAAGTGGGGCGTGCGGGGCAAGGCGGAGCACCCTGAGGCGTGCTCACCTGTTCAGGGAGCGGCAGGCAACCTAAGAGAGACTCTCAGGTCGAGTCCCGCCCTGCATGGCGATTACACGGTGGTGGGAGGCGGACGAAGGAGGGAGTGCGCAAGGGGCGGGAGCTGCGTCTCTGCGCCCCACCCGTTTCTCCCTGGGCCAGGAGAGAGAGAGACAGTCTTTCAGAAGCGCACGCTGCACTAGCTCAGTGTAGAAGGGGTAACGCTCAGCTGACTCCCTCCTAGACTGGGGATTGACTCTGCAGGGTGTGCGAAACTCTCCGAAGGGAGTTGGAGAGAAGTACTTGACCCGGGGTGCGCGGTAGCGCGCCCAGTCGCGCCCAGTCGCGCCGAGCCCCGCGCAGGCACGCGCCTGAAGCCCCGCCCCGCCCGTGACGAGCGCGCGCGGGGCCTCTGCCCCATCCCTCGCCCACGCGTTCCCCTCCACGCTGCCTCCGCCGTTCCCCGCCCCCTCGCCTCAGGGGCTGCCCTCGTAGCTGCCTGACTTGAGGTCCGGCAGCTTCTGCTTTTCCTGCCCCTGCCGAGGGACCGAGGGAGCTCACCCCGTGAGCACCGGTGCTCTTGGAACACGTGGCCGCTTCGGAGCAGGTTGGAGTGAGCAGCGGGCGGCGCTGCGGGGACAGGCGCGGTGGGCAGCCCCAGGGGCAGCGGCAGGGTCCTGGCGGAGGGAGGACAGGGTTGCGGCGGGCGGAACGGTGTCTCCTTCACTTCGCCCTCCAGCCGCGGCAGCTG
>NW_006788693.1:0-4508 GCF_000442215.2 Lipotes vexillifer
CCCGTGTCCCCTGCATTGGCAGGCAGACTCTCAACCACTGCACCACCAGGGAAGCCCCCTTTGGACCACTTTTAAATTCAGATGTTTGCTTTCTCAATGTTGAGTTTTAGGAGTTCTTTGTATATTTGGTTTCAGTCCTTTATCAGCTATGTATTTAACAAATATTGTCTCACAGTCTGTGGTTTCACAGTCTTTGCATTCTTCTAACACTGTTTTTACAGAGCAAAAGGTTTTAATTTTATTTAAATCCAGCTTACATTTTCTTTTTTTTCTTTCATGGGATGTACTTTTGGTGTTGTATCTAAGAAGACATTGTCAAACCCAAGGTCACCTAAATTTTCCCCTGTGTTATCTTCTAGGAGTTTTATAGTTTTGTGTTTTACACATAGGTCTATGAAACATTTTGAATTGATTTTTGTGAAGGATGTAAGGTCTATGTTTAGATTCATTTTTACATGTGAGTAGCCACTTGTTCCAGCACCGTTTGTTGAAAAGACTCTCCTTTCTTCATTGTGTTGCCTTTGTTCCTTGTCAAAGATCAGTTGACTATATTTATGTGGGTTGGTTTCTGGACTGTCTATTCTGTTTCATTGACTTGTAGCATATTTTAGTTGTTATTATTATTATTATTTAAATTTCTGGTTCGTTTTATAACTGTACTATGACAAGCAAAATTTTTCTTTTAAAATTATTTATAAAATATTATATCCATTCTTATATAATTAATCAGAAATCAAGAACTTCATTTTATTATTTTTAAATTAAAAACTAATGGGTTTCTTGGGAAAATAATATTTGCTAAATACAAATTGGCTTTATAGAAAATCTTGGAGTTGTCTAATCCAAGGACATGTCTATAGATTAAGATATATATTTGCAGGTACATAGTACTATAAAATAATTCAGAATAATGAAAAAATATTTTAATTAATAGTAGTAATAACAGTAAAGTTTTCAAAATATTATTAGGTATACAAAATTTTTCTAAGATATTTCTTTTTTAATCCCTTAAGAATATTTTTTAGTCAATGGGTTTTCAACATTTAGAGTCACAGACATTTGATAATAAATTAAAAATCTCTCTTTATATGACAACTTTGAAATTCATTCAAATTCTCTATGAAATTTGAGGAGTTGATGTTTCTTTTGAAACACATCCATGGATCCCAGAATCAGAAACAATCAGACCAAGCACTCATAAAGTATATTCTCAAAATCCAACAACATATTAGTAAGCATTAAGTTATTTTTCTGGTTTCCATAGTCAAATAAATTTTGAAAATTTCAAAATTAATAAAATTCAGCAAAGTTGAGGCTTTTCTAAGGTAGTACCTCTCAGATACTTAAATATACTAAGGTACATCATGGCTATTCAAAGGGGGCATAAAATACATAGCACTTAAAACTAAATTGAAAATGGAATCATTTTTCTCCCTTTCTTTCTTTCCTCAGAGCATCTTGCAGGAATAGTGTCATTGGGAATATTCTGGAAAGGCTGAACTAATCTAATGTTCTATAACATCTCTGATGAAGGCTTTGTATAAAATTACATGATGTGCAATCATCCTATTTGTATTTCTTCTTTCTATAGTCCTTTAGCATTTCTAGAACTATTTTAAATTCTAATGTGTATTAGGGCAATGTGGCATTTGAATTTGATAACCAGGGTTCCAGTGTACCCTGGAGCTGGTGATCCTAAGATGAGAGAGAAGATTCCAGTCCTAATGCAATACCACTGAGATAGCCTACAGTGTGCTCAATACCTCAAAACATTGACTTAGTATCATTTCCTTACATCTCAGTTCTTATATATGAAAGATAAGCTATCTTAAATATGAAATCTTCTCCTGATTCCCAAACATGTATGTCTTCCAATAATCCTTGAATAATTGAGAGTGAATTCATTTTTTTTTCCTGTGCTCTATGGACTTCTGTCATTTCTCTCAAGTTGTCCCTTATGGCATATTTTTTCTGTTCTTCTGCATAATATCAATTTAGAGACAAAATTAAGTTTTCATTCATTCAATTGTCCCTTGACCTTATTTCATTCAGCGTCAGTGTTTCAGCTCTGAGATTTTGAGCTCCTAGGCAGAAAGTGTCACAACAATTTAGCTTGATTTTTAGAGCAGTCAATATTTCAACACACATATTTAAATAATTTATTTAAATTATTTTAAAATTATTTTAAAAATCGATGATGCATGTCATGACCCCCCCCAAATATTACATGAGCTATTAAACTTATTTAGATATCTTTCAATCATTGTGGCTAGAAATTATGCTAAGATGATTTTTAAGTTCACAGGGTAGGCACTCGAGAAGTCTTATTTTAAGACCATTTTTTTGGGGGGGTTACTTTTATATAGGAAATTATTTGGGAAGCTAAGAGGTGGGTCCAGCCTTTTACCTGGTGGTAAAATAAAGAGGTGGGAAGAAAAGTTTGTGAAAACAGTTTGAGAATATTAGGAGAAATAAAGACCCATTTCTCCTTCCTACTCTGTATTACATCATCAGGAATACATCAATGTAGCTTAACATGTTTATTTTTTAAAATACACATAATGCCTGAGAGAGAGAGAGAGAGATTTGTTTTTCATGTGTTTAATGTCTGTTCCTGTTGGTTTACCTGCTTATCTCATCCAATAATGGAACATTCCTTGATGTGTCTTTTGAATCTTTGATGATAAATAACTCAATGCATGCATTGAACAAATGTTTCAGTGAATGAATAAATCCCTGACAGCTAGTTGAAAGGAAGGTTATTTGAGAATATAAATATTGAGAAGTAGGATAATTTTGACTTGGTTGATATGTAGCAATGTGAAGTATGAAGGCATTGAAGCCCTCCCTTACCCCACAAAAAAAGCAAGCTATTGCCCTGTCCCAGTGGCTTGGACTATTAGCCACTTGGTAAAGCTCAATAAATGTCTTTTAGACTCTGAGTAGACATGGAAATCTCAAGTTGCTCATATTAAGTTAATAAAGATAATTATGGTTAGAATAAAATGTAATAGATATGAGGGCCCAAAGGAAACAATGGAAAATTTGTGGGGAGAAAAATTTTAAAAACATAAATTGGTTTTGTTTTAAGAGCTTTTGGAGACTTCTGACAGCCTATCATGTGAGGGGAACAGGTGTTTTCATTGTTTCTCTAGCTCCTGCCTTTAGTCATCTTTCAAACTTTAAAAGTGAATTATTTCACTTTAAGGTGTGTAATAAAAACTCCCGTTTGAATGATTAAATAATTAGAAAGAAATATATAACTGGGCAGATCTTGAAAGATACATTCTGAAATAGCTCTTAAATTGTACAAAATAATGTCTATAAATGATAAATGCTTTAAAAATGTCTTCAGCATATAAGCAAGTTTCTGGTGATTCCACTAAGACATCTTGTCAGTCCTCTCAATTTGAACATATTCCAAAAAACAGTTGGGAAATTAAATCAGGTAGATGCAAAATCAGTATATGAACACAGATGTAAAGGAGCAAAGTGGTGTCTGTCCAAGAAGTTCATCACTCTAAAATTATTCCTTTGTTGAAATTACTCAAAACACTAAACCATGGGCTATTAAGTATATTCTGTGGGGTGCTATATAAAAGGCATTCTTATGGTAGGGATAATGCTAACCACAACATACTAGTCTATAAATTCCAACCAAGTTAACAAACTATTATGTGACTTGGGAAACATGACTTCATCCTGCAATGAATGAGTTATCTCCTTTTTACACTCCTGCCTCGGAAGGAGCAAGTGTAATATTTGACCATAAGTAAGCAAGTTCAGGATGACCTCACTGAATGAGATGTGCCAGATTTTCTGAGGAATAGAAAATGGATAATGTAACAATTCAATAAATTCCCTGTAGAGTTTTGTTACATTTTTGTTTTTATAATTTAAGGACAGTTATTTCAATAATTTAGACTTTTGTTGAACCTAGAGCTTTTATTCTGGTAATAATTTTTAAAGCATATAAAATAAGTTTATCGTACCTATGTTCAAATGTACCTGGATATTTCATATAAGCCCTTTTTCTCCTTGTAACATAAATTATAATTTTTTTCTGGTTTGACCACTGGTATTAAACTTAATTACATGGTAAAGATGTATAAAATGGATTCCAGAATTAGCTGAGTAGACATGGAAAACATATCCTTGTCCCAGTGTTTAATTATTTCACAAATAATCGCTAGTATTTAGCCTTTTTTTGTACCTTTTTGAATAGACATTTTGTAAAGATATGTTTTTTCTTTTTCTTTTTTCACTGAGCTACATTTTTGTTTTATTTTCTGATTTGGAAAAAAAAAAAAAATGTATTCTTGCAAAGCCTTAAAGCATGAGTTTCCAAAAAGAAAATTCAATAAAAATCTTCGACCATAAGTATCATTAGTAAAAATGGTATAATTTTATATTTAACCCCTTTATAGACTGTTTTAAGCTTAAAAAAAGTAAAAAATAAAGCAACCCCCCCCTTTTTTTTTTTTTTTTTTTTTTTTTTTTTTTTTTTT
>NW_006788694.1:0-1414 GCF_000442215.2 Lipotes vexillifer
CTCTCCTTTTTTTCTCTTCTATCTTCCCTTTTTCCTTTTTCCAGAAAACTGACGCTGAAATGATTATGATACAGGAGATTTCCTGGGGCTGTCACCTTTAGCTTGCCAAGGGGCAAAAAGAAAAAGGAAAATCTTGAATTTCAAACAACCATGTACACTGAACACATTTTTGGTATGAAATCTTAGGCTGAAAGAACAGAAATCTTTGTTACACAATATAGGATGATTTTGTTATACTATTTCTTGTGCACTTATTGCCAGAAGGATGATGATGATGCCTTCAATTATAAAATTGGAAAGAAGAAAAAGAAGAAGAAACTATTGTACAAAAAAGAAACTATTGCCCAAAGAAGAAACTATTGTAACTGCTAGGGCCAGCTGCTTATGCCTTAGTCAGCATAAGGCAAGTGAATATCTATAGCAACTTGGAGGAAAGTGTGACTCTCTCACTTTTTTCTGTCCTTTTTCTGGACTATCTGTATTCTCTAATACCAAAGACTGGCTTTCTCCAAAGAGGTAAACCAATACCATCAACAAATCTGAGCCTATTTAGGGCCTTTGGCTACTAGAGAGGGCACTAGTCTTTCTTTTCATAGTTCCAGTTCAAATGCTACATTTTGTCTAAATTGAATCAGGTGACTGTCACATGACCAAAGAGGTTAGAATTACAAAACACAGAGAAGAGTCTCAGAATACCCTGTCTATGTCTCAGGCCCATTGCAGAGAAATGGGAATTGCTGTGAGCTTGTAACAGAGAAGAGCAAATCTGACTCCATACTGGATCTCTTTCTTTAGCTCTAACCTTCGTGCTCTGCTGCTTGTGCTTAGTCATGCTGGCTCTGCACCTTTGTAAAAGAATATTGCTATGGTCTGAAATAAACATAATAGCCCTTTCTCAACTTCTGCCTCCCAGGCTTGACCTTTAAAGGTATAGCACTTTTCATTCATATAGAGATAAAAAGTTTCAGAACAGATAATATCATTTGTCCTGTTGGTGGTTCACAGGAATATCTTGAACAGAACTACATGGACAGCTGCAAGAACAAAGGATTATCACATCCCCTCTGGGGTCTTGTGGGCACAAAGAAGTTTGCAAAGACCTGCCACACCCCCTTCCCCTTTTAGTATAAAAGAAGCCTGAATTCTCACTTGGGTAAGATAGTTCTTTGGGACATATACCCTAGCCTGCCATCTTCTCAGTCTACAGCCTTTCGGAATAAAGTCTCTATTCCTTGCCCTGACACCTGGTCTCTTGATTTATTGGCCTGTCATGTAGCCAGCAGTAGGAGCATGGACTTGGTAACAAGTGGTTGAGCTACCACTCCATTGGGACTCCGCTGCAGTCTTCTTCCTTGCTTTCTTAATTATGATTTAATTTTTTTTCTGGCCTACTTTTTCAAGAGGGTTATGTGAG
>NW_006788695.1:0-659 GCF_000442215.2 Lipotes vexillifer
GCTCTGCGGCATGTGGGATCTTCCCAGACCGGGGCACGAACGCGTGTCCCCTGCATCGGCAGGCGGACTCTCAAACACTGCGCCACCAGGGAAGCCCAGTATCCATTCTCTTGAACTACCTTCTTATCTGCCCAGCTGCCCGCCTTGGGCCTGGCTTCTCTGGGCCTTGATGGGCCCCAAACCCTTTGGACCCCTCTCTTTGCATTCCCAGGTAACCGAAAGTTAAGAAAAGAAAGTGCTTTGTGTTCAAGCCATAAAAATAAAGGCTACCTTCATATAGCCCTTCACAGTTTACAACGTGCCTTTATGTCCATGTCCTGTAGTCACGGTCCAGGGAGGCTCATCCCCATCTTGCCAGTGAGGACTCCAGCAAGTCCAGAGCTCTGGGCAGGAGGTATAATATGAGGATGAAATGGGACAATGCAAAGTGCCTGGCTCAGTGCTGGGGACAGCCTGGCACTCAGCTTCCTCCCCCTCCTGGAAATCCAGACACCTAGATTTTAAAGAAATCTGCAAAACTTCTCTGCGACTTTGGGCAAGCTCTATCACCTTTCTGAACCTGAGCTGGTTGACCTTAACTTTTCTATCACCCATTCATTCAGTCTTTTATCATCCAACAAACTTTTTTTTTTTTTTTTCGGTATGTGGGCCTCTCACTG
>NW_006788696.1:0-205 GCF_000442215.2 Lipotes vexillifer
TAGGGCACGGTAGGGTAAGGTTTCAGGTAAGGTTTAGGGTTAGGGCTAGGTTTAGGGTTAGTTGTATGGAACAGGGGTGGTGTGGGTTACAGGATAGTGTATGACAAAGGCTTAGTGTTAGTGTACATGTTAGCGCACAGCTTATTGTTAGTGTGCGGTTTAGGATTAGGGCACGAGTAAGGATAAGGCTTCAGGTAAGGGTTAG
>NW_006788697.1:0-356 GCF_000442215.2 Lipotes vexillifer
GACCTAGAGATTATCATACTAAGTGAAGTAAGTCAGATAGAGAAAGACAAATACCATATGATATCATTTATGTGTGGAATCTAAAATATAGCACAAGTAAACTTATCTATGAAACAGAAACAGACTCACAGACATAGAGAACAAGCTTGTGGTTGTCAAGTGGGAGAGGGGGTGGGGGGATGGATTGGGAGTTTGGGGTTAGCAGATGCAAACTATTGTATATACAATGGATAAACAACAAGATCCAACTGTATAGCACAGGGAACTGATTTTTAATATCCTGTGATAAACTATAATGAAAAGATTTTTTTAAATGTATATATATATATACACACACACACACACACACACACACA
>NW_006788698.1:0-163 GCF_000442215.2 Lipotes vexillifer
CTGCTGATGCAGGGGACACGGGCTCGTGCCCCGGTCCGGGAAGATCCCACATGCCGCGGAACGGCTAGGCTTGTGAGCCATAGCCGCTGAGCCTGCACGTCCGGAGCCTGTGCTCCGCAACAGGAGAGGCCACAACAGTGAGAGGCCCGCGTACAGCAAAAAA
>NW_006788698.1:194-41812 GCF_000442215.2 Lipotes vexillifer
AAAAAAAAAAAAAAAAAAAAAAAAGAAGAGCATGAAAGCCAGTAACTCTAGAAATCATTTCACCCTCGAGTAAGTAGACATATTAAAAAATCCACTATTTTGTCTTCTAGTATGACAAAATCACAAAAACTCAAATGAATAATATCTGGGAGTGGTAAAGGTACTGGGAAAGGGGCAGCCTCAGTCTACTGGTGAAGTAAAATTTGGCAATATAAAGGAAAAAGCCTTAAAAAATAACTGCCTTTAGGGACTTCCCTGGAGGCACAGTGGATAAGACCCCACGCTCCCAAGGCAGGGGGCCCGGGTTTGATCCCTGGTCAGGGAACTAGATCCCATATGCATGCCGCAAATAAGAGTTCACATGCCACAACTAAGGAGCTCGTGAATGAAACTAAGGAGCCCACCTACCACAACTAACACCCGACACAACCAAATAAATAAATCAATAAATGAATATTTTTAAAGAAAGAAAGAAAATTACTGCCTTTATCCCCATACAACACTTCCAGGAGGATACAATGAGATTTATCATCCCCTCCAGCCCCTGCTTCCATCCCTCCCCCTCTCTTTTAAATGTTCACAGTATACTGACTGAAAAACATGTTAACTGGGAAGAGGTGGGGGGGGAAACTGGCAGGTGATACAGCAGAATATTAACTATGATTCTAAACAATAAGATACTGCTTATGAAAATTTTATTTCCTTTCTGCTTATCTGTGTTTTCTAAGTTTAATTAAATAATTTTATTATTTATATAATAAAAATTTTGTGTTTACAGTTAACCTCAAGATAATTCAGTTACTTCACTTCAAATTTCAGAGAAAATTCCAATAGGATCTTTCCACTGAACATATTCCCAAACTGTAGAACATAAACTCAAAAAAGGGGGAAAGGGTGGTACATACTTTATTTCATGGGACATAAAATAGACTTATACTTACAATTTAGTTTTTCAACGTCATCTCAGAAAAAGGTGCTAAAAATCACAGCAATTTAAAGATACTCCCCCAGCTAAAAATATGAGGAAAAGAGTATATTTTAAATTTCTAGTTGGTGTTAAGGATTCGTTTATTAGTTTGCCTAGGGAAAACAAAGTTTCAAAAAATTCAACAGCTAAAATTATAATGTTCTAAAATAATATACCCATTAAACCAGGAACTAATACCGTGATGCGTTTTATAAACAAAAATCTAATGAACATCCATTACTTATTCTATGCCAAGACCTTTGAAAGGGATATTTCACAACTGCCTCAATCCTCAGAACCACCCTATCACATTACTATTATTAGCATCTCCATTTTACAGATAAGGAAATGAAGCTCAGGCAGCATTTGTAGGTGGTCTGCGGTCGCCCAGGTAAAGACATTTTGTGAAGTTCTCTCACCGTATGTCACCTTTTTCTGACACTAAAGAGCCTGCAATGGACTGTTAAGGCAGTGCTTCCCTAATGTCATTCTGCTTAAGAATTGCCCGGGGCTCTTATTAAAATGCACATTTTGCTTGGGTAGTTGTAGGTATCCTCGTGGACGTTGTAAGAAGTAGCCAGCTGAAGCTTTCTTTGCTCCTTGGGTTGGGACTGGAAGTGAAGTACCTTTATTGGTATAGTGTGTGATAATTTATAATTTTAGAAATTCTTCCCTGTATTTGTGGTTAGCCTCCTTTTGTTGATATTTAATTTTTTCTCTTTATTGATTACATTTGCTAAAGGTTACTTATTCCAAAAGAACCAGTTTGGGGACTTCCCTGGTGGTCCGGTGGTTAGGGCTTCCCCTTCCAATGCAGGGGGTGTGGGTTCAATGCCTGGTGGGGAGCTAAGATCCCACATGCCTCATGGCTGGTGGGAGGGGAACAAAAACCATAAAACAGAAGAAATATTGTAACAAGTTCAGTAAAAATTTTTTAAAGAAATGGTCCACATTAAAAAAAAATTTTTTTTAAAGAGAAGAACTAGCTTTTGTTTTTTATTGTTGAACTCAATTGGCCTTGTGTTTTAAAATTTGGCCTCTCTTTTTCTATTTACGAATCTTCTAACAAGTGTCTGGGGCATGCTTTGTTTTTTCTTAAGAATTTAGTAGCACGTAGTTGGATAACTATATCCCTTGGTAATATACTGTGTAAAAGACTCTTCCCTCCTTGGTACGGTGAAATAGACCGTGTTTAGAACCTTTGGGTACACCTTCTCCCTCACTAAATATTCAAGACCCAAACTCCAGAGGCCTCTTTTGACCAGTTGAAGCACCTGCTTCACCCTGTGGTTATCCATCACTTCTCTATGAGCCACCTTTAGTAAATAGGCCTATTCTCTGCCAAGGGCATTTGTGATGGGATATATCTAGGGGTGGTGGTGATGAATAAAATATCATTGTTATGGTATGGATTAGATGTCACTTTCCCTTTTGTTATATGTGATAATCAAAATAATCTAAAGCAGGTCTTAAAATGTAATTGACCCTGAGAGAAATTTAGTCTTAGGATTTTCTTGTAAGAAGGCCAAAACTACTTAGCAATATCTTTGTAGTGTATAAAGACAGTAATGAGTTTAATGCAGCCATTTCATTGCAGGCTGATAGTTAAATGCTGAAGCACAAATTCGTAAACGTGGTTTGATGATCCAGAACAAAGGGTGGTTCCTTTATACAGAGGTCTGAAAATGGCACCATATAAACTTTGAAGTGATTCTAATAAAAAGTGCATAATCTTGAATATGGAAAGTGTGTTCTCCAAAGCATCTGTTGACTTTGTACACAGCATAGCAAGAAAGAAAACAAAATATGATATAAGATTATAAGCATGTGTCTGATATACAGAAATCTTCTTTATAGTAAAAATGGATTTTGAAAATGTTAAAACAATCTTCAAAAATTGAATATTAAGTCTAAAAGTAAGCCACAGTAAAATGAAAAAATCATAGTACAAAGGGATTTTTATCAATGGAAATAATTTTTTTACTTTTGAATTTTCTTTATATTTTTATACAGCAGGTTCTTATTAGTTATCCATTTTATACATATTAGTGTATACATGTCAATCCCAATCTCCCAATTCATCACACCACTACCACCCACAACCAATTTTCCCCCTAGCAATGGAAATAATTTTTTAAAGTTTTGAAAAAGAAGGCAGTTGCTCTCCCATTGCATATATTAAATATGCAAAGTGATCTTGCTATTTTCAATAGTGATTCATCTACATGATTCTTTATGAATTTAAGTAATTTCCTTTGTGAGTTAAGGTTTTCCTGTATATTTTCTATTTGTACAATACCAGAGCGGCAATGATTCTCTAGGAGCTCCTGATTAGTTTTCCGCTAGCAAGTGCAGATATGGTCCAGGAAATGCATATGGATGTCTTAGATCTCTTGGTTAAAACATAAGCCAAAAGGAAAGATGTCCTTAGGTCAGGCCAATCCAAACAGCACACACACACACACCCACACACACACACACACACACACACACAGAAAAGCACACACGCACACACACCAACTTTATTTTTCATGAGTTTTGTTAGGGCTGTGTGGCTTAGTGGGAGGGACAAGCACCCCATCCCAACCCTGGGTGCTGGTATCAGCATCTACTGGGCATATATGGAGTATCCAAAACCATATTCAGCAGACCTTTTATTTTTGTAAATTACACAGCAAAGCCCCATGAAAGCCCTCAGCTGAAACTGAAACTGAAACTGAAAGCCCTCAGGGAGTTTACTAGACAATAATGGGAAAGCTTTATAGGACCGGTGAGTTAGAATTACTTGGGGTCACTGTGGTGAAAAGACATGGATTTGGTTTACATCATGGATTTCGGTTTAGGTCTAGGATTTGCAATCCAAAATCGTTACTGAATAACCTGCAGGCAAGACTTTCAAGGGAATTGAAGCTTGGAGCGATTGTTGTAAAATATCAATAAAACTGTCCACCTAGGAGTACTGGGACACGTCAGAAAGAGGGAACTGAGGACACTCTGCTTGTCCAGCCATCGGATCAGACTGCAGCTCCCCGACCCGGCGCACAGCCAGGTAGCCTGGCTGTGCGCCTGTGCGCGGCTCGCGGTTCGCCACCCGCCGCCGTTGACTTTTAAAGGCACAGCCCGCGCCGCCGCCTTCGCCGCCGCCGCCGCCGCCGCCGCCGCCACACTGGCTTTCGCTGGCGGCAGGGGGCCGGAGGGGCCAGCTGGGCAGATGGACAGCCCCCTACCCGAAACACCATGAATTGAGATGTAGGGGTCGGCCCTCAACCCCACCCAGCCAGGGGCTCCTGGAGACCCCTGCGTCTGGGGCCTCCCCCGTGGCCGTTGAGCTGCCTGCCAGAGAACTGGGTGACCAGGAGACTGGGAGAAGGGATGGACTGTGTTTCCCACCTTCAGGGGCCTTTAGGGAGTGAAGCTTTGGTGGGGCCGCCGAGGTAAGTGGTGAACAAACGTTTCTATGTACTTAAGGGTTTACGGAGCGCCTTTGCCTCCTGACTCGTGGGATTCTGCGCGCGTGCAGGGGGGGAACCCTTGCCGAACTGCCAGAGAGATGGAATCACTCTTTACAACTCTTGTGTGTGTGTAGACTTAGAGTATTTTAGGAAATCTTTTGAACTGTACAGCAGTGATTCCAAATGGACTTTTGCACTTCAAATAATAGCAAGGGTATCTTGGTTTTTATTCTTTCTGTGGGTGATTACCTTGATGTTAGAAAACATTTAAACTTTTGTACGTGGTAGACTTCTTTTAATTTAAGAAATGTTAAAATTTTAAAGTTTAAAAATTTGTAAGAACTTAAAAATTGTTATAAAAGTCATACATACCTCATTCTGTAGTATTTTCTATTTTTAAATAGAGAAGCTTTATCGTTTGGGTCTCTTACTGTTTGGGCTAATGGGAAATGCTATTTGCATTCATTTACTTTGTGTTCATTTTAAAAACTAACTTGCTACTACTTAGGGCCATGGAAGATCTTTTTTTCCAAAATGAAAATAGCTTTACTTCCCCAGGTTTCATGTATTCTTATGTAAAATTTCAGATAATACGTAAAGGTGTAAAAAGAATGAAACAGAAATTATCTGTACTTGACCTACCCAAAGATAAGTTGGTGGAGCATTGAGTACTGTGGTGCTAGGGGCTCTGCTGGGTACTGAAGGGCTCTGTGAGCCAGACAAAGAGTATCTGCCTCTGTGGACCTTACATTCTGCTGGGGAAGATGGACACACACACACCCAAAAGTCAATTGACAAAATAGCTGTATGTTGTAATGATTGATTTAAAGAAAATGCCTACTTAGGTGGGGTGATCAGAGGAGGTTTATCTGAGGGAATAACTTGAGATTTCACTAAATGAAGAGAGGGAGTTAAGCCAAGGGCAAAACAGGAGACCGAGCGTTTCAGTCAGAAATAACAGCAAGTGCAAAGGTCTGAAAAGAGCAAAGAGCTTGAATGGGAAGAACAGGGTAGCTGGACAGTGGCAGTAAGCCAGAGGAGGGAGGATCAGGTGAGGTGGAGGAAGCAAGCAGGGGTCAGATATTACAGGGTCATGGCAGGGAGCGTGTGTTGGCTTCTGGGGGCAACGAGAAAGCACTAAGAGTTTAAGTAGAGAAGTGAAGTGATTTCGAATATGGCTTGATTCATTCAATACATGAATGTTTCTTGAAACCTTACTGTGTACCAGGCACTGTTCTTGGCATTGGGGTACAGCATGGAAAAGGGGAAATTCCTGTATTCATGAAGCTAATAATCTAGTGGTGGGAGCATAATCCAATAAACAAGAAAAACATCAGATATTGATAAGCATTATACAGATGATGACCATTGTTTAAATCATAGTATATGTTCTTAAGGCTTTGTGTGTATATATACATACTTCTCCTTTGCTATTAGCTTTTCTTTCCGCTAAACAACTTATGGTAGGATTTTTTCTGTGTTACATTAAGTGAACAGCTTTCTTTTATTTGGGAGCATTTGTTTTGTAGATTAGGTATGGCCAAAATAATACTACATAAATGAAAAAACTACTGTGCAGCAACAAAAACTTAGATATCTAAGTCATCTGTTTGGAAAGAAGTATAGAGTAACTTCCTTTGGACAGTCTGACATGTGGCTCTCCTACCTCATGCCAAGTTCCAGCAGCCCCTCATGATGACTTTGACCTGTTAATGTGGTTAGTTAAATTTATGATTTCCTATTTATTGAACGAATTGATACATTCCGAAAATGTAGCTTAATTGACTTCTGTTATGATATTAGTGTCCTGATGGATTCTCTTTGCCCATACATATATTTTAGGATTTTAGTATCAATATTCATTAGATAGATCTATAGTTTCCTTTCTCGTGAATTTTTTTGGTCAGATTTTGGTGTTAGCATTTGACTGCTTTATAAAAAAAATTTGGGAAGCTCTTCCTTTTCCTGAGTTTTGGAACAGATTAACTTGAATAAGTATTATTCTTTCATTTCATTATCAAATACACATTTACTGAACATTCACTGCATGCCAGGCATTGGGCTGATGCTGGGTAATCACAAGTAGACCATACAGACATGATTCCTATCCTCATAAGGCTTTGTTTATTAGGCAAATAGACATGAGTGAAATAATTATGATTATGTAATTATAAACCATGATAAATACTCTGAAAGAAGTCATTGAAGATCTACTTTGACTGTTCTTTTCATGTATTTGAGTAAATGGTTATCGTGTTCATACACACTAAAAATTCTTTTAAAATTAATATTTGTTGAAGATGTGATATGCAATTAGTTCTGTGATAAATAAATAAGTAAATAGAATGAGGTCTTCATAAATATAAAAGTTAAAATAAAAATAATGGTGATAGTAACTACCATGGTAGGTGTTATATTGCACATTATTTGATTGAAGAAATTAAGACTTACATTAAGTAGACACTTCAGTTATGTCTGTGACATCTCCAGTTGTACACTCCTCTGGAAATTCCACTAAGATTATAGTAAAAGAGTAAAGATATAAATCCACAAAGATCAAGAGAGTGAGTAATGAGAAGATAAATGGAATCAGTATTAGGGAATCTACAGAAGAAGGTGGTCAATTACTAAATGATTCAGTGGATTAGAGAATGCTGAAGGCTGAAGAGAGGTAAGCCAACAAGAGAAGCAAGCTGCTTCCCTCCACAGAATCTGGAAAAGGCTCAGGATTTAGAGGTACCAAGTACTTCTCAGGGCAGGAATATGGGTGGAATAGAAAGAGGAGCATCTGTAAACTGTAGTATCTTTAAAGAGAAAAGAGAAAATTCAACTTACGTAAAAGAAGAGATTCTATGTTTTCAAAAGGGAGAGAAATCATTCAGGAAGCAGGAAAGGATTAGATAATAAAGCTGAAGAAGTCTCCTAAGAAAGAGAATAGCCACAAGAATTAGACAAAAACTGTGAGAAAGTATGTAGAAAATAAAGGTCCAGTCAAGAAAGGTTTTCATCTAATCCAGTGGTAGGAAGAAAAATCTATAACGAAACCAGTAGTATAAATATGTGGGAGAGTGTGGCACATGATACAGTGGGTACCCAATGATACCAACAGCCAGTGTCATTGGGATGGGATATGTCATGAAGGGTTTCAGAGAGGCACTGATACTTGAAATCTAAGTATTCAAATGATAAGGAAGCCAAAAAAGGGCACTAGTGTATACATTTTCAGGGCAATAGAAATAGCAAATACAGGGGTGGAAACATGATACACACGAGCAACTGCAAGCAGTTCATTATTTGAGAAATTCAGTATACTTTACAAAAAATAGCATGTATAGCTGTATAATAGGACACCTTTCTTCAAAAAGGATTTGAGGTAGAACTGTGTGGATATATTGAAGATTCTTTAGAAAAAGTAGCAATATTGATTATATCATTCATTATGTCAAGAGGGGAGAATTAAATTGGGAGTCAGGAGCCCAGGATTCTAGTGCAGACCTAATAGTAACTTTTTGAGACCTTAGGGTGATAATGTTGTTGACTGCCTTCCCAGCAATCACCTCCCTTTTTCTTCCCTTCCCCCAACCCACAATTTTGTCTAGATTTTGGGGTGATCCCATGCTTCAGGAGCAGATTGGGCGGGTGAGAGTGGGGTGCTGTGTGACTGTTAGTTGCTCTAAGCTCATTGTGGTAATTCCAATCTCTTTGGTTAGTGATTGTTTTAGGAATAAACGTGTGACTCAGTTCTGGCCAATGAAGTGAAAATGGGGTGCCTGCAGAGAGAATTCTAGGAAAGCTTTGTCACCAAGGACAAAGGAAAAGATGCACTCTCCCTGCCTTCATCTTATTCTAGCTCTGAAGATGTGTTTGAGCCCAGTGTAGGGATATGACAGACCAGTTTTCAGGCTTCAGGGTTCCCTCCTCTGCTCCTAAAGCTGAGGATTATTTTTTAAAATGTGGTGCCTCTGTTGCTACTCCTTTTCTAAGTTGCAAGTGTAATCTGGTTTGGGAGGGTCTTAACTTCCAGCTCTGCTTTCCTCTTTGAGAGGGCTTTCACCAGGAGATACAGCCCTTGCTTTCCAAAGGTCACACACTCACTCTACGAGTGAGTATTTTGCGAGCACATTCTAAGATCTCCAGGCCACCCAGACACTTTGATCATAGAGACTTTTTCTCCTTTGTCTTGATAAAATCCAGGGTATAGCATAGTAGTAGATACATAATAGTCGTCACTAATAGTTTTGTTTAATGAAGGGTGAATCAAATATTACTTATTTAGGGGTGGGGAGAGGTTTTATTTGTGTTCTATTTGATTTTATTATGTCCAAGCAGTAGAACATGGGTGTGGTTCTATAATCTATGCATTTTGAAAGTTTTTTTCCAATGAGGCAAAATTGATTCCTGTTTATCTCTGTGAAGAAAATTTTCTTTAGAAATTAAAGAATTAGGGGAAACCACTTCAATTTATGTGTTACTACTTCTTATACAGCAAATTTAGCCTTTAGCTCTGGAGACTTGACCAAGAAGGGAAACATTACAAAACTGTACCTAATGCAAACAAGATGCTCAGTAAATATTATTTATATAGTAGATATGCCTGAAATAGAACTATTCACTTTATTCTTTAATTTTTTCTTTTTTCATTTTAGCATTTATGACATTAACAGAGAACAGGACTAGGTCAAGAATTCTGGGGGTAGACTTGTGAAAATGAATTAAGACCACCCTCCAATCTACATTCCCTGTTAGAGAAGACCGAGACAAGGTGCATGTCAGAGAAGAGTGGGTATTAAACTAAATGCTATAAGCTATTACTGATAAATCCAAACTTGCACAGTACATTTTTTAGATATAAATTTAGATCATGTAAAATGAAAGGACATTTTAAAAATTTTAACTTCCTTTAGCTACAGATTCCTTGCAATTATTAGTCCAACATTGATAGGTGATTAAGTTTGCAAATAGCATCAGGAAAGGTGTGTTCAAGAGAAATTGTCACACTCCTCTTTTTGTATTTCTTTGAAGTTATGATTTATTTTACTTGATTTTAATTTGAGATATTTTATGTAGTAGAAGTAATACATGCTTATGTAAGAAAAATCTAAATTGTAGTGATATATATAAGGTAAAAGTGTAAGTTCTCCTTTTTGTCCACTCCCCAATCACCATTGTTGTAAATACTGTTAACGGTTGGATTTCCCATCTTTCTATATCTTTTTCTGTATACTTCCAAACACATAATTTTTATGTTTTTTGTTTACCAAAATGACATATAATACATATTATTCACTCAGTAGTATACAACAGATATCTTTGTACGTCAGTATATACAGATTTACTTTGTTTTTATTTAGTAATTGCAAGGTGTTTCCCTGTTGATGGCAATTTAGGTTGTCTCCCGTGTTTTTGCTCTTATAGGTGTTGGTGCATAGAACACCCTTGTACATACAAGTCCTGCACTTATGCTAATATTTCTGAGGAATAGATTCCCAGAAATGGAAGGTTATTTGGTATGCCCATTTAAGTTTTTGTTACTTTCTGCCCAATTGTGTTCTAAAAAATTTGTATATATCTTAAACTGACAGTTCTTTGATATCTTAAAAGTAAGGGTAATACATTTTAGGATTAGGTGATTAAAGTATGGGCTGTTCCTTCAACAACTATCAAATGACCTACTTAGAGGAGATAAAGTATATAGGCATGGAGAGTATTAAAAGGTGTAGGTTGCATTCCATGAATAAGGGCCTTTAATGGCACATATTGTTGGGTTCTGAGTGTTTCTGTCTTTGATAAGTGCTATTGCTTCATTCACAAACAGGTGTTTTGGTCATGTAAGTCTGGGGGAGATGCAGAAGTGGCTAGATTCTGTTAGATTACTGTGACACCTAAGTTGTTGACGTTTGTTCGTCTCATTATTTGCTTTCAGACCAGATGCTTATAGAATGGAAAATAGATACCTGTGGTATAGCATCAGAAACTGGTTTATGATTTTCTTATCTGTCTTATTAGAAGTTATAAAAGAGAAAGAAGTGTCGCAAAATAAAACACTCAGTATCCCTGTCATGGATTTAGAGATGGGGGTGAGATGCAGGGCGCTTTGAGCAGAATCCAACTTGCTGTGTCAAACTTGACCTAAATTTTTTTTTGTTTCGGTCCCCAGGCCTGTCACTTGCTGTGGCCTCTCCCATTGCAGAGCACAGGCTCCGGATGCGCAGGCTCAGCGGCCATGGCTCATGGGCCCAGCCGCTCTTTGGCATGTGGGATCATCCCAGACTGGGGCAGGAACCCGTGTTCCCTGCATCGGCAGGCGGACTCTCAACCTATGTGCCACCAGGGAAGCCCAATATTGACGTAACTTTTAAGATCAAATCCACAAATGGCAGAGATACGTGCCCAAAGCCAGGTGCTACAGGAAAGAATATTAACTCAGTTTCCAGAGCCATTCTGATTGAACTTCAGTTTTTTCCGTGTGCTCTCTGTTGGTCACTTAAACCATAAGGGATGCTCTTTATGCTTTACAGACAGGTAGTTTTCAAGTTACCTTCTTAGGTGTTGCTTTAGATTTCTTTGTGGAATAGCCCCCTCTTCTTTCTCTTAATATTCTGATCATCTTGAATGTTTAACTAGAGCATGTGCATTGCTCAGCAAAAAATGAAACTATCCATTTATTTAGTGCTCCTCGTTTTGTACACTTGTTTTAGGTGGTTAAATGAAAGCGCATTGTGTGGGAAGAGACAATGTCAAAAGATTTCTCAATAAAATTCTCATTATCTCCTTAATTATAGAGCAGGAAACTTGTGCTTTCTTGAGAGTATAATTGAGGTCATTTATTATGAAGTCATGAAAGATTCAGGATTTACTGTGGTTTTCCATTAACTTCTCATTCGATACGCTTTTCCTTCTGCCAACTGTAAAATTATTACTTTTCTAACATATGGCTCTTTGGAGAGTGCTGACATAAAAAGGAAGCCTCTTTAACCATAAATAAATAGTTTTATAAATAACAGTATAAAAGTACAAAATAAGTCATTTCTTGCTTGTTCCTCCTTGTTTATTTTAAATCATTACCATTAGTCCTAGCTTTATTGGGAGCAGTACTCGCCACATTGTATTAGACAGGGTTTTGTAAATTGCATGATTTCTCACAGTTTTCAGTTTATTATTGTGCATTGACACTCAAATTTGGGGATATATGTAGTATTGAGTACTTCTGAAACTTAATATCTATGAACATCTTGAAGAATTTAGGGAAGCTGATAATCATAGATTGGTCATTTCCAAAGCTATGACAACTTTTATTTCTTTCACTTGTAAGCAACATCTTTCACAAATATTGAGCCTCATAGTATAATTAGATTCTTTAAATATTATATTGCCTTTGAAAAAACTTAATACTAGGTTTCCAAAATTATAATTTTTAAACGAATCCTGAGTTGCATTTGAGCTAGCTGTACAGATTATTTGTCAAAGGAATTTGCAAGTGCATAGGCTGCCATGTGGGGATCCTCTTCTGCTGTGGTAACTTAAAGGAGTCTCTCCCCTCTCGAGACTCACTTCTCTATTAAGCTGTAGTGGGCTGTGATGTGGCTACAGTGGTGAACAAAACAAATATAACCCCCGCCTCCCTGGAATTCACAGTCCAGCAGAATAAGCTGCTTGCAGGCAGGACCTCATTGTATGTGCCTTTGTGGTACTGCTGCCTGGCACACAGCTGCAGTGTAGTAGACCTCAGCACACATTCTTAAATATGAGTACTTACTGAGATGTTTTGCATAAAGTAACTTGAGAATCAGATTACTATAGGCCTTTTCACTGAATGATTGCATGGAGCGAAAACAGACTCACGAAGACTTTTCCAACAATGTGATACTCTTATCACTTTTCACTTACCATACCCAAATAGAAAGTTGGTTGTCGAACAGATATATTGTATCTCAGCTCTAATGTTTCCATACCTTTCGAATATCTCAAATAGCTTTTAAAAGGTAAGCAGTTTCCAAATACTTTTTTAATGTTAGCATTTATTTGTCTTTTGTGTTGTCTTGTTCAGTTAAAGGTAACCCATGTGTAAATAATCTTTTTAAAGTGTAAATTAATCTATGTTTATACTCTTATAGGTGTATAGATTTCCAAATACCCAGACTACCTTCATGCAAGACCTTGGTATCATGGGAAGTCTGGTTATGTTGTAATTTTTAATCTAGTTAAGGTAAAGACTCAATGTGCTTCTATGTAATTTTTCTTTTGAAAGTGAAAGATTATCAGTCTCTGATAATTTTCTTTGCAGGTCATTTTCTACACATAGTCCTTGCCAAAGACAGCTATCTAAAGTCAGGAAAAAAAAACAGCTTTTTGCTTTCCTTTTCAGACAGACCTTTTTTTCAAATTCATTTTATAGATGATCTATGAATATGCTTTTTAGAAAAAGCTTCAAAATAATATAATAGGTATTCAATGAAAAGCTGTCCACTCACCCTGTCCCACAATGCCACTTTTTAAATAGTAAATAACAGAAAACAAGTAGCTGCTTATAAAGCAATGTGATTTCAGTTATAAGAGATGAATTTAGAAAGCAACATTCATTAATTTAAATTGTCCAAATGAGAAAACTTTATATATTTTTTTAATCCCGAAAACATGGAGACCTTGATCACTGTTTCATGGGCACCTGCAGCTGATGATCTCAGACATTTTTAAATGCCCTTAAATAGTCCAGTATAAATGAATCACACAATTAGATTTTTCACTCAAATAGTAGGAAAACTCTAATTTTAGAGGTTGGGGGCTTTTTGAGGACATATTCCGTGGTCTTGTTTTGTTTTAGCTTTTGTTTTAGCTTTCCTACTATCTTAAGTTCTTTGGTTATGTACCTAACACTACTGAATTTTTTTTTTTTTTTTTTGCGGTATGCGGGCCTCTCACTGTTGTGGCCTCTCCCATTGCAGAGCACAGGCTCCGGACGCATGGCCATGGCTCACGGACACAGCTGCTCCACGGCATGTGGGATCTTCCCGGACTGAGGCACGAACCCATGTCCCCTGCATCGGCAGGCGGACTTGCAACCACTAACCACCAGGGCAACACAACACGACTGATTTTTTTAAGAGTGTGGACCCTTCATATTCCAAAACTTGTCCCCAAGAACTGGAGGGAAAGTAGCGTTGCATTGGCTCATAGTCACTGCTTCCCTCCCTTACTCTTCCCTCTCCTGCTCTGTGACAAGTGCTGTAGTTCTGCCGCAGACAACGTGCCTGTCAGCTCAGATAACAAACATTTTTTTGCTTTGGTCAGATTGTGCCTCGCCATTGATTTCATGCCCCCGTATCGCACCCTGTCTGGTGCATACTGCTGTTTCGTTTCTGCCTATATGCTCTCAGTCTCCCTTCCCTTACTGCTGAGAAGCCAGCCCTGCCCAACCTCATAGCCATTGGATGCAGAGAGGATACAGGTTTTGATTGCTCACTGAAGTACCATTTATATTATTTGTCTTCTTAGTATTGCCATTGGTGGTCCTATTGATGAAGAAGCAGGACCTTAACAGCAAACACGTGTATATGTTCTTTATTAGGCTACTTTTAAATAAATCTGAGAGTAAGATTATTGCTATTTGAAAACATTTGATTAGTCTTAATATTTTCATTCTAGGGAAGAGTCAAGTTTGTGTCTGAGAATTATACAAGTAACTATACCAGCCCATCTTCTGGCTATGATTGCCACGTGGCTGTAAATACTAACAAGGTTTCTCACAAGACAAGTCATTTTCGCACCTTTGAACTGAGTCAGGTATAGTCACTGGGGAATAAATCATTTCTCAATCTAATGAGTTAAATTTTGGGGTTGGATAGGGTTGAAATAAACTTGATGCACGTGGAATTCTGTAATATTACCCTGATAATAGTTATTTTGCTTCTTTCAGTACTACATCTATGAACTTTCAGGCAGCACTGTTATTGAGCGGCAGAGACAGCCATCTGTCCTTATGTGATTGTAGCTTTTCAGCACAGGGAACCTAAAAAGATGGCAGCACCAGCTCATAATCATAAAAGCATGTAAGTAATTATGTACATACTTTGTTTTACTGGATTTCTTTCCTTTGCTCTTCTAAAATATGCTTCCTTTTTTTCCCCCCCAGATTGAACTCAAAGAAAATGCTAAGAAATTATTTAATTGGTTCTTTTAGCTGTTTCTTTAAGTAAATGTTTTGTTCATAAATGAAATAATCAGTTTCTTTCTTACCCTCTTTTCTTACAGTTCTCGTCTCTCCATGGAAAGGAAAATTAATTATTCCAGGCTGTGTGATGTGTGATATAACTGTTTGGTCCTCTTACAGTGCACTGGTTCCAAAACAACTGTAAGTATTGAATGAGTGCCTTTCCTGATGCTTGTATAATTTTTTGATTCTCATTTTGAGGTCTTGCTTGTTGGCGCTGGCGTGAAATACAGCAACTGTACTTGGTTTTAGATTACTCTTGGGGAGATGTATAGAGCACAGGGCCATGACACAGGAGACCTATATTCAGATCTAACTCTGACCGTTGCCTTGAAATGAGTTAGTTTTATAATCTTTGACAAATCACTTTTTATATTTTAGTATCTTAATCCATTTATGGGAAAATGATCTCTTAGGCTAAATTAATGTACTTGATGCTAGAAGTTTGACTTTCCCCAAGAGGCAAATTGGACTTGCCTGGATAACAGATGCAACAGATTCTAGCCACTGAATTCTATTAGAATCTTTAGAAGGTTTGCAGTATCTAGTTTTCGAATTTTCACATGATTTTCCTACACTAGTATTAGAGTAGCTTTTACATGTATTTACATTATGATGAATTACAATATTTGCTTCCACAGAGAGAACTGTGAAAGGCATCTTGTGATATCTTTTTGTTGAATCTATTATTAGTTTGCACCCAAAACTGTTGAAAGTTAGACATGCTTTAATTGAAAAATAAAATGAAAAGTGGTGTGCTGTTAGAAATCACTTACTTTCTACTGGCCTTTTTTAAGAAGAGAGAGGGAATTTATAGCCCACAGAATAAATTAAGGATTCTGTGAATAAATAAGTGTGAGAGAAGGGAAAGTTCTTTCTCACTATAGAGTGCAACTAATAGGTATAGAAAGAGTGATGGAATTTGGAAATCACATTTTGGCAACATCATAATAATCCATGGAGGCTTGATAGAGTAGGTGAAAGTTTGATGGTATTTACATATCTCGGAAAGGAAAAAATAAAGTCCTTACAATGGAAGAAGCTACAGATACCATGTTAACTAAGTGGTTAAGTTAATGTCACCAGGAGAGGAATAAACATCATGTGCTTCCTGATACGATGCCCAGAGAATAACACGATATCAGTCTGTGGTGCTCCTGCCAATCTAATCAGGAAGAAATATTAGACATGCCCAGATTGAGGGACATTCTGCAAAATAAATGGTCTATATTATTCAAAAATATCAAGGTCACCGAAGATAAAGACTAAGAGATTGTTGCAGACTGAAGGAGACTAAAGAGACATAGGTAAATGCAATGTGGCATCCTGGATTGGATCCTGAACCAGAAAAAATTACCTTCTTTTGTTACAAGGGACCTTAGTGAGACAGTTGGCAGCATTTGAATGAGGTCTGTAGGTGAAAAAATTGTCCTGTATCATTGTTAATTTCTTGATTTTTGCTAAATGCTTTGTGGTCATATAAGGAAATATTTTTCTTAAGGGTACACATTAAGAAGTATTTGGGGGGAAAAGAGGCATCTGTAAGTCTACAAGTATTTAAAAATGAGTTTTAAAGCAGGAAAAGGTAGTCAGGGGAAATGAGGCAAGTCTGGCTGCTGTTCGTCCTGTGACACTGCGTGGTCGGCAGTCCCATATTATCAAATTTTTCAACTCTTACGTAGTGTAATTTCTCGAAGATTCTCATTGCAATATGCATAATTCTTCCACATGTCTGGATATTTTGGTTATAACAGAAATGTATGCATTCAGAAAATGTGAACACATTTGCAGACCATGGTTTATGAGGTCGCATCCTCAAAAATCTCTAATATTTATGAATATATACATTACTTGATCTGATGTTTATAGATTTAAGAATTTTTTGTGGTTATAATTTTGTTTGCTTTATATTAGAAAACCAAAACTCATGAAGCTGTAGTTTCAGTGTTTATTACATTACATGACATTGTTATTTTGTTTTTTAGACCACATGAACTAGATTTTAAGTATGTAGTGAAAGTATGATCTTTGAAAATGTGACTACCAGAAGCTGCTTTCAGAAAACAGAATTACGTGGAGCACAGAGGTCTTTTCGGATGTCATGGTACACTGTATGTCCTGAGCTTTGTTCCAGTTATTTTCCAGCCTCCCTTTCATACACACATGAACGCGTGCATGTGCACTCTCTCTCTTGCCCTCTTACTTCTGTTTTCCCTTAAGTAAGTCTTAAAAGGGTCTTTTGTGAAAGGTGTAGAGTAGCTCTGTGATTCAGTTCCTGGGAGGTTCCCTCTCTACCTTCTTTCTGGAGAGTTTGTATCGTAAATGGGTGTTGAATTTTCTCAAAAGCTTTTTCTTCATACATTGAGATTATCATATGGTTTTTATCCTCCAGTTTGTTAATATGGTGTATCACGTTGATTGATTTGCATATATTGAAGAATGCTTGCATTCCTGGGATAAACCCCAGTTGATCATGGTGTATGATCCTTTTAATGTGTTCTTGGATTCTGTTTGCTAGTATTTTGTTTGAGGATTTTTGCATCGATGTTCGTTAGTGATATTGGCCTGTAGTTTTCTTTCTTTGTGACATCTTGGTGTGGTTTTGGTATCAGATGATGCTGGCCTCGTAGAATGAGTTTGGCAGTGTTCCTCCTTCTGCTATATTTTGTAAGAGTTTGAGAAGGATAGGTGTTAGCTCTTCTCTAAATGTTTGATAGAATTTGCCTGTGAAGCCATCTGGTCCTGGCCTTTTGTTTGTTGGAAGACTTTTAATCACAGTCTCAATTTCAGTGCTTGTGATTGGTCTCTTATATTTGCTGTTTCTTCCTGGTTCATTCTCGGAAGGTTGTGCTTTTCTGAGAACTTGTCCACTTCTTCCAGGTTGTCCATTTTATTGGCATATAGTTGCTTGCAGTAGTCTCTTATGATCCTTTGTATTTCTGCCGTGTCAGTTGTCACTTCTCCTTTTTCATTTTTAATTCTGTTGATTTGAGTCTTCTCCCTTTTTTTCTTGATGAGTCTGGCTAATGGTTTATCCATTTTGTTTATCTTCTCAAAGAAGCAACTTTTAGTTTGATTGATCTTTGCTGTTGTTTCCTTCATTTCTTTTTCATTTATTTCTGATCTGATCTTTTTTTTTTTTTTTTCTTGCGTTATGCGGGCCTCTCACTGTTGTGGCCTCTCCCATTTGCGGAGCACAGGCTCCGGACGCGCAGGCTCAGCGGCCACGGCTCACGCGCCCAGCCGCTCCGCGGCATGTGGGATCCTCCCGAAACGGGGCACGAACCCGCGTCTCCTGCAACGGCAGGCGGACTCTCAAGCACTGCGCCACCAGGGAAGCCCTCTGATCTGATCTTTATGATTTCTTTCCATCTGCTAACTTTGGGGTTTTTTTTTTTCTTCTTTGTCTAATTGCTTTAGGTGTAAGGTTAGGTTGTTTATTTGAGATTTGTCTCGTTTCTTGAGGTAGGATTGTATTGCTGTAAACTTCCATCTTAGAACTTTTGCTGCAGTCCCTAGGTTTTGGGTCGCGCTTCCATTGTCTTTTGTCTCTAGGTATATTTTTATTTCCTCTTTGATTTCTTCAGTGACTTCTTGGTTATTTAGTAGCGTGTTTTTTGGCCTCCATGTGTTTGTATTTTTTACAGTTTTTTTCCTGTCATTGATATGTAGTCTCATATTGTTGTGATTGGAAAACATACTGGATACGATTTCAATTTTCTTATATTTCCCGAGTCTTGATTTGTGACCCAAGATATGATGTATCCCAGGGAATGTTCCATGAGCACTTGAGAAGAAAGTGTATTCTGTTGTTTTTGGATGGAATGTCCTATAAATATCTGTGAAGTCCATCTTGTTTAATAAGTTATTTAAAGCTTGTGTTTCCTTATTTATTTTCATTTTGGATGATTTGTCTGTTGGGGAAAGTGGAGTGTGAAAGTCCCCTACTATGATGGTGTTACTGTTGATTCCCCCTTTTATGGCTGTTTGCATTTGTCTTGTGTATTGAGGTGCTCCTATGTCAGATGCATAATGTTTACAACTGTTATGTCTTCTTGGATCGATCCCTTGATCATTATGTAGTGTCCTTCTTTGTCTCTTGTAATAGTCTTTATTTTAAAGTTTATTTTGTCTGATAGGAGAATTGCTACTGCAGCTTTCTTTCAATTTCCATTTGCATGGAATATCTTTTTCCATCCCCTCACTTTCAGTCTGTATGTGTCCCTGGGCCTGAAGTGGGTCTCTTGTAGACAGCATATATACAGGTCTTGTTTTTGTATCCCTTCACCAGTCTATGTCTTTTTTTTTTTTCTTTTTGCGCAGTATGCGGGCCTCTCACTTCTGTGGCCTCTCCCGTTGAGGAGCACAGGCTCCGGACGCGCAGGCTCAGCGGCCATGGCTCACAGGCGCAGCTGCTCCGCGGCATGTGGGATCTTCCCAGACCGGGTCACAAACCCGTGTCCCCTGCATCGGCAGGCAGACTCTCAACAACTGCGCCACCAGGGAAGCCCAGTCTATGGCTTTTTGATGGAGCATTTAATCCATTTATATTTCAGGTAATTATCAATATGTATGTTGCTAGTACCATTTTCTGAATTGTTTTGGGTTTGTTTTTGTAGGTGTTTTCCTTCTCTTGTGTTTCCTGCCTAGAGAAGTTCCTTTAGGATTTGTTGTAAAGCTGGTTTGGTGGTGCTGAGTTCTCTTAGCTTTTGCTTGTCTGTAAAGGTTTTAATTTCTCCATCGCACCTGAATGAGATCCTTGCTGGTAGAGTAATCTTGGTTGTAGGTTTTTGCCTTTCATCACTTTAAATATGTCCTGCCACTCCCCTCTGGCCTGCAGAGTTTCTGCTGAATGATCAGCTGTGAACCTTATGGGGATTCCCTTGTGTGTTATTTGTTGCTTTTCCCTTGCTGCTTTTAGGATTTTTTTCTTTGTCTTTAATTTTTGACAGTTTGATTAATATGTGTCTTGGCGTGTTTCTCCTTGGATTTATCCTGTATGGGACTCTCTGCACTTCCTGGACTTGATTGACTATTTCTTTTTCCATGTTAGGGAAGTTTTCAAGTATAATCTCCTCAAATATTTTCTCAGACCCTTTCTTTTTCTCTTCTTCTTCTGGGATCCTTATAATTCAAACATTGGTGCCTTTAATGTTGTGCCAGAGGTCTCTGAGACTGTCCTCAGTTCTTTTCATTCTTTAGCCTCTCTTTTGCTCTGCGGTAGTTACTTCCACTCTTTTATCTTGCAGGTCACTTATCCATTCTTCTGCCTCAGTTATTCTGCTATTGCTTCCTTCCTGAGAAGCTTTATTGTTATTTATTGTGTTATTTATCACTGTATGTTTGCTGTTTAGTTGTTCTAGGCCCTGGTTTAATGTTTCTTGTATATTCTCCAACCTACTTCCAAGATTTTAGGTCATCTTTCCTATCATTACTGTGAATTCCTTTTCAGCTAGACTGCCTATTTCCTCTTCGTTTGGTCAGATGGTTTTTTACCTTGCTCCTTCATCTGCTACATATTTCTCTGTTTTCCCAGTGTGCTTAACTTACTGTGTTTGGGGTCTCCTTTTCACAGGCTGCAGGTTCGTAGTTCCCTTTGTTTTTGGTGTCAGCCCCCAGTGGGTAAGGTTGGTTCAGTGGCTTGTGTAGCCTTCCTGGTGGAGGGGACTGGTGCCTATGATCTGGTGGGTGAGGCTGGATCTTATCTTTCTGGTGGGAAGGGCTGCGTGCAGTGGTGTGTTTTGGGGTGTCTCTGAATTTAGTATGATTTTCGGTCGCCTCTCTGCTAATGGGTGGGGTTGTGTTCCCGTGTTACTAGTTGTTTGGCATGGGGCGTCCCGCCCTGGAATTTGCTGGCCATTGGGTGGAGCTGGATCTTAACGTTGAGACATAGATCTCCGGGAGTGCAATTGCCGCTTGATATTCCATGGAGCCGGGTGGTCTCTGGTGGTCCAGTGTCCTGAACTCGGCTCTCCCACCTCAGAGGCTCAAGCCCGACAGCACGCCGGAACACCAAGACCAACCCTGTCAGCCACACGGTTGGTCTAGGGAGAAACGGAATTTTTCTCAGTAGCATTTTAAAATAAGAAATGTTCTGTGTTTCTGATTTTCTCCACAGTCTGTTGCCAGGATATGTGCTTCACTATATATGAGATGGAACTGTCCAATAAACAAGGGGAAAAAGTAGATTAACTAACAGAGTACATTAAAAGGGAGCAATTGGTAAGGATAATTGATTCAAAATATTATTATTATGTTTTCCTTAAATTGAGAAATTGATATCTATTTATTAGTTGGCTCTGCCTAGATTGAATAGTTTTAGCTTGCTTAAAAGGATTTTTTTTTTGGTCACATCACACAGCTAGTGGGATCTTAGTTCCCTGACCAGGGGTCAAACCGGGCCCACAACAAAGAAAGTGCCAAGTCCTAACCACTGGACCGCCTGGGAATTCCCTTAAGAAAGTATTTTTCATTTAATATTTATTGACGTGATACCTATTGGCTAACATGTTCATCCCCTTGGTATCTTGGTTTACTTTTTTTTTTCTCAATAGTCAGTTCATACTCCTGGTTTTAACTATAGGAGGTAATTTTTCTCAAATCCTTTTCTGTTGTTGTTTTTGTTTTATGATGGAAGAATTGAGCAGATCCCTAGTATTTCTGCAGTAATCAAAGGAGATTGATTTGTGGGATAGTCTTTAAAAGTGACCCTTGTCAACACATAAGTGTATGAAGAAAGAAAATTTGCTGCTTCTATTGTTTTCATAGCGTAGAAAAGCACGATTCTCCTGAGAAACATGGAACATCCAAAGACCTCTCCACTGTGATAGCCAGGGCTCCTCGGTCTGAGGATAGGAGTAGATGCTGACCTTATAGTGAGTGATTGCCAAACATCCCAAAGGAAATGGTGTGCGTGATGGAAGTGACCAAACGAATCTCCTCAGCCATTTAGTGGCACAACGGACTTATCCCCATAGTAGACAGTATGAAACCAGTAAGTTAACAGAATAGATAGGGGGTTGCCTTGTGGGTAGTGTGAGGTAAGATGCTTGAGTTGCATGTAACAGAAATTCCAACTGGCTTAAACAATAAAGAGTTTCGATAGTCTTCCTTTTCAGTTTTAGATGGTAAAGCAAGTTCAAGTGCTGTTTGCTCAGGACTCTTTTTCTTTCAGCTTCTCCCTCCTCTGTGCGATAGTTCTGCCCTAGGCTGCCAGTCAGGGCTGCGTGCTTCCTTTTTGCATCCAGAGAGAACCGGTCCTCCATAACATGGCTTATGTCCTTAGACCAGTTCCATCATCTGCATGTCTCAGCAGTAACTAGAAAGGGAGTGGCCCACACTGATTAGTTCAGGCCACTCAGAGCCCACCTTCCAGAAGTGGGTGCGAGGTCAGTGCCCCCCATTCTGCAGTAAGGAGGTGCAGTGGGTGACACAAGATGCTGAGCAGATAACCACTGAATATCGACTGGGCTTATAGGCTGTGTGTTTTTGAAGTAGTGTAGTTCAATTTATATTTGGAAATTCAAAGGAAGAAAGTTCAGAGATACTTTGAGAAAATGCATTAGTGAAGGGTCTACTTGTGAGCACTTCTGGTATTGAACTCAGGAGGCTCGGTGCCCAGCTTTCCTTCGCAGTTTGTGTGTTAATTACTTAACAGAAATTACTTATCACATAAGGTCCTTCGCTCTCAGTGCTCCAGGCTGCTTTTCCTGCCTCATTTTATAATGAATAATCTTTACATATCGGTCTCCCTACCTAGACATTGAGCTCCTTGAGGGTAGGTATCATGTCTTAAGCATCTTTGACATCTTGTTGCCTGGTGTATAGTGGACGAGCAGTAAATGTCCCTTGTACCTACAACACTGGACTTCGAGAACAGTACTGAGGAAGGTCTCTTCTTTAAAAGGTGGTAAAGACATGTATGGCTGGATTTTTCTCTGTGTAAATGGGAAGGGCTCGAAGTAGATATTTCAAAGATTCTATGATATTTTTCCCCACAAAGGTTAAAATAGGAATTTTATATAGCCCATTCAGCATATAATTTGAGAGACTAATAAGATACACTACATATTTGTTTTATTTGCACATATTTTGCAATAAAGAAATGTACAGTTTTAAGCAGATATAGGATTTTACTTTCATCTATATTACAAAACTAAAATTCAGAATAATGTAGCTAATTATTGTCAGTTTTACTGTACATCGATAAATAAGTAAAACAAGAATTACATCTGTTTGCTGATAAATACCAAAGATATGTGTATATATAACTGTTGATACCTTTATTCAGTAATTCTTTCTTGAGTGCTTAATGTGTGCCAGAAGCAAAAAGACAAATAGTTCCTGCCATCAAGGAACTTACAAGACTGCAGGAGGCAAAAATGTAAACCAACCAATGCATAGGGGCTGCGATAGAAATGTCTGGAGACTCACAATAGTGATTGTTCCTGTGGGTGAAGTTTCAGTCTTATAATTAGTTCCAATAAATAATTAGAAAAGAAGTCTATTTTTCATACTTGAGTTGTTGTTGAATAATTTATTGATTTATCATATTTGTAGGCTTATGACCTGTCAATGTTTGAAGTATGTTTTCTCACTTTATAAAGTGGTTTACTTTATTCTGTGCTTTAAACTGACAAATTCTTTTATGACATTGAATTTTATCTTTGTTAAGGGTATATAGGCTTTTGAAATGGTGACTAATGGGGAAGAAGAGCTGTTATCTCTGTGATTTAGAATGACAGAAGATGCCACTGAAGACTGTGGTAGAGGGAAAACCGAAGTATTTATTTTCATCTGCATTTCTTATAGCCGGGGGACCTAATGATGTTATTTCCTTTTATTCCTCATCTCTTAGGAAGCTGTAGAAAGGATTCTTTGAATGGATGGTATCTTCCAGTTTTTCTAGTCCCAGGATTCTGTGATATGTTTTGTATGAAAATGAGCTTAACATGTTAATCATAGGTCTGATTGACCTTGAATTTGTAGTGGCTGAATGGGAAGAGAGCGGCTACTTAGCAGTATGAAATGTCCAACATGTCACTGAAAAAAATGAAAGACGTTGTTTCTGATGGATTTGTTATGTAGTTGAACACTATCCTAAAACTAACCCATGATGTTCTAGTTATTTATGATATGCAGCCATAACAAGGCCAAGATTACTTGAATGCTAAGGAACTTGCCGTTTCTGATACTGGGCACAAAATTGTCCTGATCCCCATAAATACTGACATTTCAAGAATTGTTTTCTTTAACTTTTCATGAGCTTAAAAATCACTGAAGAATGTGGTAGAGGGAGAAGGAGAGAGGAATTGAATCTTCTTTCTTGCTATTTTATGTTTAAGGCAATGGTCAAATGCTAAGAAGATGGAAAATTTTTCATTTTACTTCCGTCGTCAGCCTTAATGTCAGAAACAAGTAAGAAGAACTTTTTGAATAAATGATTTTCAGTATGTTTACTTTTATTGTATAAGATCAGCAACCTCACTTTTCTTCTGATTCTCATTCTGTGTAGGTTTTGGAGAGGAGCAGATGGGTCTTCACGGGTTGCATTTATTCCATTCATCCCCGTCAGCAGGTAAGGACCAGGACTGGCAGTTCACTGCACCTGTGGGCCATTTTTCAGTCCTTCTCTTAAACGCTCAGCAGCATATGACCCTGGTAACTCTGTTCTTCTCTTAAATAACTTTGTTCTTTTACTCTCCCTGGTTAATCCTTCATCTCGTTTCTTTGTAGGCTTATCCTTTCCTGTCTGCTCCAAGCTTAGATATCCACCTGCCTATGGACATTTCTTTCTACTTAAATGTCTCAGATGGTCCTCATATTCAGCATGTCCAAAACTGGATTCATTTGTTATTGAACAACGAGAGCTAGGAGTTGGTTTCATCATAGTCTCCCAGTCAGTAGGACTGTATATTTCTGTTCCCAACTCCCCTCCTCCTTTCCTATGAATTCATCTTGCCTGTAGTTTATCAGCTATATTAGTCTTTTCAGTGAGTCCTTTTTTAGCTTTGTGATTATCTCTATCATGTATTTGTTTTTAAGTTTTAATTCTTTTTTCAATTAATTTATGTGTTTATATTTTATATTCAGCTGTGTTGGGTCTTTGTTGCTTTGTGTGGGCTGTCACTAGTTGTGGTGACAGGGGACTACTCTTCGTTGTGGCGCGCACGCTTCTCATTGCGGTGGCTTCTCTTGTTGCGGAGCACAGGCTCTAGGCTCGCAGGCTTCAGTAGTTGTGGCACGTGGGCTCAGTAGTTTGGCTTTCAGACTCAGTAGTTGTGGCACATGGGCTTAGTTGCTCCGCAGCACGTGGGCTCTTCCCAGACCTGTGTGCCCTGCATTGGCAGGCAGATTCTTAAGCCCTGAACTACCAGGGAAGTCTTATCATATATTTCTTTTTGTGTTTATTTGTTCATCTATTAAACTATGTTTGAGATATCTATAGATTTGTATGCATGTGTATGTTTTAGATATGCTTATTTTAAAGAGCATCAGTTGGAATTTTAATGCAATTTTCAAACATTTTTAGCTGGGATATATAGCCTATTTACATTTGCTACAGATGCTCTTATTTTTGTTCTCTATTTGTCCTGGCTGTTTTATATTTCTTTGTTCTCCTCTTTTGATATTATTTTAAAATAGCTATTTAATATCTTATATCATTTCATTTTCCCCATATATTATTTCAGAAGTTTTATACTTTTTTCTCTTTTTATAGTTATCCTACAAGTATCATGCATCCTCGATTTTCAAAATCTAAAAATAACCAGTAGGGCTTCCCTGGTGGCACAGGGGTTGGGGGTCCACCTGCTGATGCAGGGGACGCGGGTTCGTGCCCCAGTCCGGGAAGATACCACGTGCCGGAGAGCGGCTGGGCCCGTGGGCCGTGGCCGCTGGGCCTGCACGTCCGGGGCCTGTGCTCCTCAACGGAAGAGGCCGCGGTGGTGAGAGGCCCGCGTAATGCCAAAAAAGACCGATGTTAGTAAATTATATTTTTATAGTTTTCAAATTTATTGGTATAGTGTGTGATAATTTATACTTTTAGAAATTCTTCCCTGTATTTGTGGTTAGCCTCCTTTTGTTGATATTTTTTTCTCTTTATTGATTATATTTGCTAAAGGTTACTTATTGCAAAAGAAGCAGTTTGGGGACTTCCCTGGTGGTCCAGTGGTTAGGGCTTCCCCTTCCAATGCAGGGGGTGTGGGTTCAATCCCTGGTGGGGGAGCTAAGATCCCACATGCCTCATGGCTGGTGGGAGGGGAACAAAAACCATAAAACAGAAGCAATATTGTAACAAATTCAGTAAAGATTTTTTAAAGAAACGGTCCACATTAAAAAAAAATCTTTTTTTTAAAAAAGAGAACTAGCTTTTGTTTTTTATTGTTTAACTCAATTGGCCTTGTGCTTTAAAATTTGGCCTCTCTTTTTTTATTTACGAATTTTCTAACAAGTGTCTGGGGCATACTTTGTTTTTTCTTAAGAACACTTAGTTGGATAACTAAATCCCTTGGTAATATTCTGTGTTAAAGACTCTTCCCTCCTTGGTACGGAGAAATACACCGTGTTTAGAACATTTGGGTACACCTTTTCCCTCATTAAATATTCAAGACCCCAACTCCTGAGGCCTCTTTTGACGAGTTGAAGCACCTGCTTCACCCTGTGGTTATCCTCCACTTCTCTATGAGCCACCTTTAGTAAATAGGCCTATTCTCTGCCAAGGGCATTTGTGATGGGATATATCTAGAGGTGGTGGTGGTGAATAAAGAATCATTGTTATGGTATGGATTAGATGTCACTTTCCCTTTTGTTATATGTGATAATCAAAATAATCTAAAGCAGGTCTTAAAATGTAATTGACCCTGAGAGAAATTTAGTCTTAGGATTTTCTTGTAAGAAGGACAAAACTACTTAACAATATCTTTGTAGTGTATAAAGACAGTAATGAGTCTAATGCAGCCATTTCATTGCAGGCTGATAGTTTAATGCTGAAGCACAAATTAGTAAACGTGGTTTGATGAGCCAGAACAAAGGCTGATTCCTTTATACAGATATTTGAAAATGGCACCACATAAACTTTGAAGTGATTCTAATAAAAAGTGCATAATCTTGAATATGGAATGTATGTTCTCCAAAGAATCTGTTGACTTTGTACACAGCATAGCAAGAAAGAAAACAAAATATGATATAAGATTATAAGCATCTGTCTGATATACAGAAATCTTTTCTATAGTAAAAATGGATTTTGAAAATGTTAAAACAATCTTCAAAAATTGAATATTAAGTCTAAAAGTAAGCCACAGTTAAAAGAAAAAATCATAGTACAAAGGGATTTTTACCAATGGAAATAATTTTTTTTTTACTTTTGAATTTTCTTTATATTTTTATACAGCAGGTTCTTATTAGTTATCCATTTTATACATATTAGTGTACACATGTCAATCCCAATCTCCCAATTCATCACACCACTACCACCCGCAGCCAATTTTCCCCTAGCAATAGAAATAATTTTTTAAAGTTTTTTAAAAGAAGGCAGTTGCTCTCCCATTGCATATATTAAATATGCAAAGTGATCTTGGTATTTTCAGTAGTAATTCATCTACATGATTCTTTATGAATTTAAGTAATTTGCTTTGTGAGTTAAGGTTTTCCTGTATATTTTCTATTTGTACAATACCAGAGTGGCAATGATTCTCTAGGAGCTCCTGATTAGTTTTCCGCTAGCAAGTGCAGATATGGTCCAGGAAATGCATATGGATGTCTTAGATTTCTTGGTTAAAACATAAGCCAAAAGGAAAGATGTCCTTAGATCAGGCCAAACAGCACACACACACACACACACAAGAGCACACATGCACAGACACCAACTTTATTTTTCATGAGTTTTGTTAGGGCTGTGTGGCTTAGTGGGAGGGACAAGCACCGCATCCCAACCCTGGGTGCTGGTATCAGCATCTACTGGGCATATATGGAGTATCCAAAACCATATTCAGCAGACCTTTTATTTTTGTAAATTACACAGCAAAGCCCCATGAAAGCCCTCAGCTGAAACTGAAACTGAAACTGAAAGCCCTCAGGGAGTTTACTAGACAATAATGGGAAAGCTTTATAGGACCGGTGAGTTAGAATTACTTGGGGTCACTGTGGTGAAAAGACATGGATTTGGTTTACATCTAGGATTTGCAATCCAGAATGGTTACTGAATAACCTGCAGGCAAGACTTTCGAGGGAATTGAAGCCTGGAGCGATTGTTGTAACATATCAATAAAACTGTCCACCTAGGAGTACTGGGACACGTCAGAAACAGGGAACTGAGGACACTCTGCTTGTCCAGCCATCGGACCAGACTGCAGCTCCCCGACCCGGCGCACAGCCAGGTAGCCTGGCTGTGCACGTGTACACGGCTCGCGGTTCGCCACACGCTGTCATTGACTTTTAAAGGCACAGCCCACGCCGCCGCCGCCGCAGCCGCCGCCGCAGCCGCCACACTGGCTTTCGCTGGCGGCAGGGGCCGGAGGGGCCAGCTGGGCAGAGGGACAGCCCCCTACCCGAAACACCATGAATTGAGGAGGAGGGGTCGGCCCTCACCCCCACCCAGCCAGGGGCTCCTGGAGACCCCTACGTCTGGGGCCTCCCACGTGGCCGGTGAGCTGCCTGCCAGAGAACTGTGTGACCAGGAGACTGGGAAAACGGACGGACACTGTGTCCCACCTTCAGGGGCCTTTAGGGAGTGAAGTTTTGGTGGGGCCGCCGAGGTAAGTTGTGAACAAACGTTTCTATGTACTTAAGGGTTTACGGAGCACCTTTGCCTCCTGACTCGTGGGATTCTGCAAGCGAGCAGGGAGGGAACCCTGGCTGAAGTGCCAGAGAGATGGGATCACTCTTTACAACTCTTGTGTGTGTGTAGACTTAGAGTATTTTAGGAAATCTTTTGAATTGTACAGCAGTGATTCCAAATGGACTTTTGCACTTCAAATAATAGCAAGGGTATCTTGGTTTTTATTCTGTGGGTGATTAGCTTGACGTTAGAAAACATTTAAACTTTTGTATATGGTAGAGTTTTTATAATTTAAGAAATGTTAAAAATTTAAAGTTTAAAAATTTGTAAGAACTTAAAAATTGTTATAAAAGTCATACATTCCTCATTCTGTAGTATTTTCTATTTTTTAATAGAGAACCTTTATCTTTTGGGTCTCTTGCTGTTTGGGTTAATGGGAAATGCTATTTGCATTCATTTACTTTGTGTTCATTTTAAAAACTAACTTGCTACTACTTAGGGCCATGGAAGATCTTTTTTTCCAAAATGAAAATAGCTTTACTTCCCCAGATTTTATTTATGCTTACGTAAAATTTCAGATAATACGTAAAGCTGTAAAAAGAATGAAACAGAAATTACCTGTACTTGACCTACCCAAAGATAAGTTGCTGGAGCGTTGAGTACTGTGGTGCTGGGAGCTCTGCTGGGTACTGAAGGGCTCTGTGAGCAAGACAAAGAGTATCAGCCTCTGTGGACCTTACATTCTGCTGGGGAAGATGGACACACCGCCCCCCAAAAGTCAATGGGCAAAATAGCTGTATGTTGTAATGAGTGATTTATAGAAAATGCCTACTTTAGGTTGGGTGATCAGAGGAGGTTTATCTGAGGGAATAACCTGAGATTTCAGTAAAAGAAGAGAGAGAGCTAAGCCAAGGGCAAAACAGGAGAGCGAGCATTTCAGTCAGAAATAACAGCAAGTGCAAAGGCCTGAAAAGAGCAAAGAGCTTGAATGGAAAGAGCAGGGTAGCTGGACCGTGGCAGTAAGCCAGAGGAGGGCGGAACAGGTGAGGTGGAGGAAGCAAGCAGGGGTCAGATTTTACAGGGCCATGGCAGGGAGCATGTGTTGACTTCTGGGGGCAATGAGAAAGCACTAAGAGTTTAAGTAGAGAAGTGAAGTGATTTGGAATATGGCTTGATTCATTCAATACATGAATGTTTCTTGAAACCTTACTGTGTACCAGGCACTGTTCTGGGCACTGGGGTACAGCATGGAAAAGGATAAATTCCTGTATTCATGAAGCTAATAATCTAGTGGTGGGAGCATAATCCAATAAACAAGAAAAACATCAGATATTGATAAGCATTATACAGATGAAGACCATCGTTTAAATCAAAGTATATGTTCTTAAGGCTTTGTGTGTATATATACATACTTCTCCTTTGCTATCAGCTTTTCTTTCCGCTAAACAACTTATGGTAGGATTTTTTCTGTGTTACATTAAGTGAACAGCTTTCTTTTATTTGGGAGCATCAATTTGTTTTCTAGATTAAGTATGGCCAAAATAATACTACATAAATGAAAAAAGTACTGTGCAGCAACAAAAACTTAGATATCTAAGTCATCTGTTTGGAAAGAAGTATAGAGTAACTTCCTTTGGACAGTCTGACATGTGGCTCTCCTACCTCATCCCATGTTCCCGCAGCCCCTCATGATAACTTTGACCTGTTAATGTGGTTAGTTAAATTTATGGATTTCCTATTTATTGAACCAATTCATACATTCCGAAAATGTAGCCTAATTGACTTCTGTTATGATATTAGTGTCCTGATGGATTCTCTTTGCCCATACATATATTTTAGCATTTTAGTATCAATATTCATGAGACAGATCTATAGTTTCCTTTCTTGTGAATTGTTTTGGTCAGATTTTGGTGTTAGCATTTGACTGCTTTATAAGAAAAATTGGGAAGCTCTTCCTTTGCCTGAGTTTTGGAACAGATTAACTTGCATAAGTATTATTCTTTCATTTCATTATCAAATACATATTTACTGAACATTCACTGCGTGCCAGGCATTGGGCTGATGCTGGGTATCACAAGTAGACCAAACAGACATCATTCCTATCCTCATAAGGCTTTGTTTATTAGGCAAATAGACATGAGTGAAATAATTATTATTATGTAATGATAAATACTCTGAAAGGAATCATTGAAGGTCTACTTTGACTGTTCTTTTCATGTATTTGTGTAAATGGTTATTGTGTTAATACACACTAAAAATTCTTTTAAAATTAATATTGGTTGAAAATTTGATATGTAACTAGTTCTGTGATAAATAAATAAGTAAAAAGAATGAAGTCTTCATAATTATAAAAGTTAAAATAAAAATAATGGCGATAGTAGCTACCATGGTAGGTGTTATATAGCACATTTTTTGATTGAAGAAATTAAGACTTACATTAACCAGACACTTCAGTTATGTCTGTGACACCTCCAGTTGTACACTACTCTGTAAATTCCACTAAGATTATAGTAAAAGAGTAAAGATATAAATCCACAAAGATCAAGAGAGTGAGAAATGAGAAGATAAATGGAATCAGTATTAGGGAAACTACAGAAGAAGGTGGTCAATTACTAAATGATTCAGTGGATTAGAGAATGCTGAAGGCTGAAGAGAGGTAAGCCAACAAGAGAAGCAAGCTGCTTCCCTCCACAGAATCTGGAAAAGGCTCAGGATTTAGAGGTACCAAGTACTTCTCAGGGCAGGAATATGGGTGGAATCGAAATAGGAGCATCTGTATACTGTAGAATCTTTAAAGAGAAAAGAGAAAATTCAACTTACTTAAAAGAAGAGATTCTATTTTTTTCCAAAGGGAGAGAAATTATTCAGGAAGCAGGAAAGGAGTAGATAATAAAGCTGAAGAAGTCTCCTAAGAAAGAGAATAGCCACAACAATTACACAAAAAGAGTGAGAAAGTATGTAGAAAATAAAGGTCCAGTCAAGAAAGGTTTTCATATAATCCAGTGGTAGGAAGAAAAATCTATAACGAAACCAGTACTATAAATATGTGGGAGAGTCTGGCACATGATACAGTGGGTACCCAATGATACCAACAGCCAGTGTCATTGGGATGGGGTATGTCATGAAGGGTTTCAGAGAGGCACTGATACTTGAAATCTAAGTAAGTATTCAAATGATAAGGAAGCCAAAAAAGGGCACTAGTGTATACATTTTCAGGGCAATAGAAATAGCAAATACAAGGGTGGAAACATGATACACACGAGGAACTGCAAGCAGTTCATTATTTGAGAAATTCAGTATACTTTACAAAAAATAGCATGTATAGATGTATAATAGGACACCTTTCTTCAAAAAGGATTTGAGGTAGAACTGTGTGGATATATTGAAGATTCTTTAGAAAAAGTAGCAATATTGATTATATCATTCATTATGTCAAGAGGGGAGAATTAAATTGGGAGTCAGGAGCCCAGGTTTCTAGTGCAGACCTAATAGTAACTTCTTGAGACCTTAGGGTGATAATGTTGTTGACTGCCTTCCCAGCAATCACCTCCCTTTTTCTTCCCTTCCACCAACCCACAATTTTGTCTAGCTTTTGGGGTGATCCCATGCTTCAGGAGCAGATTGGGCGGGTGAGAGTGGGGGGCTGTGTGACTGTTAGTTGCTCTAAGCTCATTGTGGTAATTCCAATCTCTTTGGTCAGTGATTGTTTTAGGAATAAACGTGTGACTCATTTCTGGACAATGAAGTGAGAATGGGGTGCCTGCAGAGAGAATTCTAGGAAAGCTTTGTCACCAAGGACAAAGGAAAAGATGCACTCTCCCTGCCTTCATCTTATTCTAGCTCTGAAGATGTGTTTGAGCCCAGTGTAGGGATGCGACAGAGCAGTTTTCAGGCTTCAGGGTTCCCTCCTCTGCTCCTGAAGCTTAGGATTATTTTTAAAAATGTGGTGCCTCTGTTGCTACTCCTTTTCTAAGTTGCAAGTGTAATCTGGTTAGGGAGGGTCTTTATTTCCAGCTCTGCTTTCCTCTTTGAGAGGGCTGTCACCAGGAGATACAGCCCTTGCTTTCCAAAGGTCACACACTCACTCTACGAGTGAGTATTTTGCGAGCACATTCTAAGATCTCCAGGCCACCCAGACACTTTCATCATAGAGACTTTCTCTCCTTTGTCTTGATAAAGTCCAGGGTATAGCATAGTACTAGATACATAATAGTCGTCACTAATAGATTTTTTTAATGAAGGGTGAATCAAATATTACTTATTTAGGGGTGGGGAGAGGTTTTATTTGTGTTCTATTTGATTTTATTATTTCCAAGCAGTAGAACATGGGTGTGGTTCTATAATCTATGCATTTTGAAAGTTTTTTCCCAATGAGGCAAATTGATTCCTGTTTATCTCTGAAGAAAATTTTCTTTAGAAATTAAAGAATTAGGGGAAACCACTTCAATTTATGTGTTACTACTTCTTATACAGCAAATTTAGCCTTTAGCTCTGGAGACTTGACCAAGAAGGGAAACATTACAAAACTGTACCTAATGCAACCTAGATGCTCAGTAAATATTATTTATATAGTAGATATGCTCGCAATAGAACTATTCACTTTATTTTTTAATTTTTTCTTTTTTCATTTTAGCATTTATGACATTAGCAGGGAACAGGACTATGTCAAGAATTCTGGGGGTGGACTTGGTGCAAATGAATTAAGACCACCCTCCCATCTACATTCCCTGTTAGAGAAGACCGAGACAAGGTTCATATCAGAGAAGTGTGGGTATAAATATAAATGCTATAAGCTATAACTGATGAATCCAAAGTTGCACAGTACAGTTTTTTAGATTTAAATTTAGATCATGTAAAATGAAATGCCATTTTAAAAAATTATAACTTCCATTAGCTACAGATTCCTTGTAATTATTAGTCCAACATTTATAGGTAATGAAGTTTGCAAATTGCATCAGAAAAGGTGTGTTCAAGAGAAATTGTCACACTCCTCTATTTGTATTTCTTTGAAGTTATGATTTATTTTACTTGATTTAAAATTGAGATATTTTAAGTAGTAGAAGTAATACATGCTTATGTAAGAAAAATCTAAATTGTAGTGATATATATAAGGTAAAAGTGTAAGTTCTCCTTTTTGTCCACTCCCCAATCACTTTTGGTGTAAATACTGTTAACGGTTGGATTTCCCATCTTTCTACATCTTTTTCTGTATACTTCCAAACACATAATTTTTTATGTTTTTTTTTTACCAAAATGACATATAATACATATTATTCACTCAGTAGTATACAACAGATATCTTTGTACGTCAGTATATACAGATTTACTTTGTTTTTATTTAGTAATTGCAAGGTGTTTCCCTGTTGATGGCAATTTAGGTTGTCTCCCGTGTTTCCGATGTTATAGGTGTTGGTGCATGGAACACCCTTTTACATACAAGCCCTGCACTTACGCTAATATTTCTGAGGAATAGATTCCCAGAAATGGAATGGTTATTTGGTATGCCCATTTAAGTTTTTGTTACTTTCTGCCAAATTGTGTTCTAAAAAATTTGTATATATCTTAAACTGACAGTCCTTTGATATCGTAAAAGTAAGGGTAATACATTTTAGGATTAGGTGATTAAAGTATGGGCTGTTCCTTCAACAACTATCAAATGTCCTACTTAGAGGAGATAAAGTATATAGGCATGGATAGTATTAAAAGGTTTAGGTTGCATTCTACGAACAAGGGCCTTTAATGGCACATATTGTTGGGTTCTGAGTGTTTCTGTCTTTGATAAGTGCTATTGCTTCATTCAGAAACAGGAGTTGTGGTCATGTAAGTCTGCGGGAGATGCAGAAGTGGCTAGATTCTGTTAGATTACTGTGACACCTAAGTTGTTGATGTTTGTTCGTCACATTATTTGCTTTCAGACCAGATGCTTATAGAATGGAAACTAGATACCTGTGGTATAGCATCAGAAACTGGTTTATGATTTTCTTATCTGTCTTATTAGAAGTTATAAAAGAAAAAGAAGTGTCCCAAAATCAGACACTCAGTATCCCTGTCATGGATTTTGAGATGGGGGAGAGATGCAGGGTGCTTTGAGCAGAATCCAACTTGCTGTGTCAACCTTGACCTAAATTTTTTTTTTTTTTCGGCCCGCAGGCCTCTCACTGCTGTGGCCTCTCCCATTGTGGAGCACAGGCTCCGGACGCGCAGGCTCAGTGGCCATTGCTCACGAGCCCAGTCGCTCTTTGGCACGTGGGATCTTCTCAGACTGGGGCAGGAACCCGTGTTCCCTGCATCAGCAGGCGGACTCTCAACCTCTGTGCCACCAGGGAAGCCCAAACTTGAAGGTCAAATCCACAAATGGCAGAGAAACGTGCCCAAAGCCAGGTGCTACAGGAAAGAATATTAACTCAGTTTTCAGAGCCATTCTGATTGAACTTCAATTATTTCCGTGTGCTCTCTGTTGGTCACTTAAACAGTAAGGTATACTCTTTATGCTTTACAGACAGGTAGTTTTCAAGTTACCTTCTTAGATATTGCTTTAGATTTCTTTGTGGAATAGCCCCCTCTTCTTTCTCTTAATATTCTGATCATCTTGAATGTTTAACTAGAGCATGTGCATTGTTCAGCAAAAAGTAAATCTATCCATTTATTTAGTGCTCCTCGTTTTGTACACTTGTTTTAGGTGGTTAAATGAAAGCGCATTGTGTGGGAAGAGACAATGTCAAATGATTTCTCAATAAAATTCTCATTATCTCCTTAATTATAGAGCAGGAAACTTGTGCTTTCTTGAGAGTATAATTGAGGTCATTTATTATTAAGTCATGAAAGATTCAGGATTTACTGTGGTTTTCCATTAACTTCTCGTTGGATATGCTTTTCCTTCTGCCAAATGTAAAATTATTACTTTTCTAACATATGGCTCTTTGGAGAGTGCTGACATAAAAAGGAAGCCTCTTTAACCGTAAATAAATAGTTTTCGAAATTACAGTACAAAAGTACAAAATAAGTCATTTCTTACTTGTTCCTCCTTGTTTATTTTAAATCATTACCATTAGTCCTAGCTTTATTGGGAGCAGTACTCGCCACATTGTATTAGACAGGGTTTTGTAAATTGCATGATTTCTCACAGTTTTCAGTTTATTATTGTGCGTTGACACTCAAATTTGGGGATATATGTAGTATTGAGTACTTCTGAAACTTAAAATCTATGAACATCTTGCAGAATTTAGGGAAGCTGATAATCATAGATTGGTCATTTCCAAAGCTATGACAACTTTTATTTCTTTCACTTGTAAGCAACATCTTTCACAAATATTGAGCCTCATAGTATAATTAGATTCTTTAAATATTATATTGCCTTTGAAAAAAATACAAGTTTTCCAAAATTATAATTTTTAAAGAAATCTTGATTTGCATTTGAGCTAGCTGTACAGATTATTTGTCAAAGGAATTTGCAAGTGCATAGGCTGGCTGCCATGTGGGGATTCCTCTTCTGCTGTGGTAACATAAAGGAGTCTCTCCCCTCTTGAGACTCACTTCTCTATTAAGCTGTAGTGGGCTGTGATGTGGCTACAGTGGTGAACAAAACAAATATAACCCCCGCCTCCCTGGAATTCACAGCCCAGCAGAATAAGCTGCTTGCAGGCAGGACCTCGTTGGATGTGCCTTTGTGGCACTGCTGCCTGGCACACAGCTGCAGTGTAGTAGACCTCAGCACACATTCTTAAATATGAGTACTTACTGAGATGTTTTGCAAAAAATAACTTGAGAATCAGATTACTATAGGCCTTTTCACTGAATGATTGCATGGAGAGAAAACAGACTCATGAAGACTTTTCCAACAATGTGATACTCTTACCCCTTTTCACTTACCATACCCAAATAGAAAGTTGGTTGTCGAACAGATATATTGTATCTCAGCTTTAATGTTTCCATACCTTTCGAATATCTCAAATAGATTTTAAAAGGTAAGCAGTTTCCAAATAGTTTTTTAATGTTAGCATTTATTTGTCTTTTTTTTTTTTTTTCTTGCGTTATGCGGGCCTCTCACCGTTGTGGCCTCTCCCATTTGCGATTAATCTATGTTTATACTTTTATAGGTGTATACATTTCCAAATATTCAGACTATCTTCATGCAAGACCTTGGTATCATGGGAAGTCTGGTTATGTTGTAATTTTTAATCTAGTTAAGGTAAAGACTCAATGTGCTTCTATGTAAATTTTCTTTTGAAAGCTCCCGAAACGGGGCATGAACCCGCGTCTCCTGCAACGGCAGGCGGACTCTCAAGCACTGCGCCACCAGGGAAGCCCTATTTGTCTTTTGTGTTGTCTTGTTCAGTTAAAGGTCACCCATGTGTAAATAACATTTTTAAAGTGTAAATTAATCTATGTTTATACTTTTATAGGTGTATACATTTCCAAATACTCAGAATATCTTCATGCAAGACCTTGGTATCATGGGAAGTCTGGTTATGTTGTAATTTTTAATCTAGTTATGGTAAAGACTCAATGTGTTTCTATGTAATTTTTCTTTTGAAAGTGAAAGATTATCAGTCTGTGATCATTTTCTTTGCAGGTCATTTGCTACACATAGTCCTTGCCAAAGACAGCTATCTAAAGTCAGAAAAAAATAACAGCTTTTTACTTTCCTTTACGGACAGAGCTTTTTTCAAATTCATTTTATAGAAGATCTATGAATATGTTTTTTAGAAAAAGCTTCAAAATAATATAATAGGTCTTCAGTGAAAAGCTGTCCTCTCACCCTGTCCCACAATGCCACTTTTTAAATAGTAAATAACAGAAAACAAGTAGCTGCTTATAAAGCAATGTGATTTCAGTTATAAGAGATGAATCTAGAAAGCAACATTCATTAATTTAAATTGTCCAAATGAGAAACCTTTATATATATTTTTTTAATCCCTAAAACATGGAGACCTTGGTCACAGTTTCATGGGGCACCTGCAGCTGATGATCTCAGACATTTTTAAATGCCCTTAAATAGTCCAGTATAAATGAATCACGTAATTAGAATTTTCACTCAAATAGTAGGAAAACACTAATTTTAGAGGTTGGGGGGCTTTTTGGGGACATATTCCGTGATCTTGTTTTGTTTTAGCTTTTGTTTTAGCTTTCCTACTATCTTAAGTTCTTTGGTTATGAACCTAACAGTACTGAATTTTTTTTTTTTTTTTTTTTTGCGGTATGCAGGCCTCTCACTGTTGTGGCCTCTCCCATTGCAGAGCACAGGCTCCTGATGCGTGTCCATGGTTCACGGGCACAGCCACTCCACGGCATGTGGGATCTTCCTGGACTGAGGCACGAACCCGTGTCCCCTGCATCGGCAGGCAGACTCGCAACCACTCACCACCAGGGAAAACCAACACTACTGATTTTTTAAGAGTGTGAACTCTTCATATTCCAAAACTTGTCCCCAAGAATTGGAGGGAAAGTAGTGTTGCATTGACTCATAGTCACTGCTTCCTTCCCTTACTCTTCCCTCTCCTGCTCTGTGACAAGTGCTGTAGTTCTGCCGCAGACAACGTGCGTGTCAGCTCAGATAACAAACATTTTTTTGCTTTTGTCAGATTGTGCCTCGCCATAGGTTTCGTGCCCCCGTATCCCACCATGTCTGGTGGATACTGCTGTTTCTTTTCTGCCTATATGCTCTCAGTCTTCCTTACCTTACTGCTGAGAAGCCAGCCCTGCCCAACCTCATAGCCGTTGGATGGGGAGAGGATACAGGTTTTGATTGCTCACTGAAGTACCATTTATATTATTTGTCTTCTTAGTATTGCCTTTGGTGGTCCTATTGATGAAGAAGCGGGAACAGCAAACACGTGTATATGTTCTTTATTAGGCTACTTTTAAATAAATCCTAGAGTAAGATTATTGCTATTTGAAAACATTTGATTACTCTTAATATTTTCATTCTAGGGAAGAGTCAAGTTTGTGTCTGAGAATTATACAAGTAACTATACCAGCCCATCTTCTGGCTATGATTGCCACGTGGCTGTAAATACTAACAAGGTTTCTCACGAGACAAGTCATTTTCACACCTTTGAACTGAGTGAGGTATAGTCACCTGGGAATAAATCATTTCTCAATATAATGAGCAAAATTTTGGGGTTGGGTAGGGTTGAAATAAACTTGATGCACGTGGAATTCTTTAGTATTACCCTGATAATAGTTATTTTGCTTCTTTCAGTACTACATCTATGAACTTTCAGGCAGCACTGTTATTGAGCGGCCCAGACAGCCATCTGTCCTTATGTGATTGTAGCTTTTCAGCACAGGGAACCTAAAAAGATGGCAGCACCAGCTCATAATCATAAAAGCATGTAAGTAATTATGTACATACTTTGTTTTACTGGATTTATTTCCTTTGCTCTTCTAAAATATGCTTCCTTTTTCCCCCCCCAGATTGAACTCAAAGAAAATGGTAAGAAATTATTTAATTGGTTCTTTAGCTGTTTCTTTAAGTAAATGTTTTGCTCATAAATAAAATAATCAGTTTCTTTCTTACCCTCTTTTCTTACAGTTCTCGTCTCTCCATGGAAAGGAAAATTAATTATTCCAGGCTGTGTGATGTGTGATATAACTGTTTGGTCCTCTTACGGTGCATTGGTTCCAAAACAACTGTAAGTATTGAAAGAGTGCCTTTCCTGATGCTTGTATAATTTTTTGATTCTCATTTTGTGGTCTTGCTTGTTGGCGCTGGTGTGAAATACAGCAACTGTACTTGGTTTTAGATTACTCTTGGGGAGATGTATGGAGCACAGGGCCATGACACAGGAGACATGAATTCAGATCTAACTCTGACAGTTGATTGAAATGAGTTAGTTTTATAATCTGTGACAAATCACTTTTTATATTTTAGTATCTTAATCCATTTATGGAAAAATGATCTCTCAGGCTAAATTAATGTACTTGATGCTGGAAGTTTGACATTCCGCAAGAGACATATTGGACTTGCCTTGATAACAGATGCAACAGATTCAAGCCACTTAATTCTATTAGAATCTTTAGAAGGTTTGCAGTATCTAGATTTCGAATTTTCACATGATTTTCCTAGACTAGTATTAGAGTCGCTTTTACATGTATTTACATTATGATGCATTACAATATTTGCTTCCACAGAGAGAACTGTGAAAGGCATCTTGTGATATCTTTTTGTTGAATCTATTCTTAGTTTGCACCCAATACTGTTGAAAGTTAGACATGCTTTAATTGAAAAATAAAATGAAAACTGGTGTGCTGTTAGAAATTACTTACTTTCTACTGGCCTTTTTTAAGAAGAGAGAGGGAATTTATAGCCCACAGAATAAATTAAGGATTCTGTGAATAAATAAATGGGAGAGAAGGGAAAGTCCTTTCTCACTATACAGTGCAACTAAATGGTATAGAAAGAGTGATGGAATTTGGAAATTACATTATGGCAACATCATTATAATCCATGGAGGCTTGATAGAGTAGGTGAAAGTTTGATGGTATTCACATATCTCGGAAAGGAAAAAATAAATTCCTTACAATGGAAGAATCTACAGATACCATCTTAACTAAGTGGTTAAGTTAATGTCACCAGGAGAGGCATAAACATCATGTGCTTCCTGATACGATGCCCAGAGAATAACACAATATCAGTCTGTGGTGCTCCTGCCAATCTAATCAGGAAGAAATGTTAGACATGCCCAGATTGAGGGACATTCTGCAAAATAAATGGTCTATATTATTCAAAAATATCAAGGTCACTGAAGATAAAGACTAAGAGATTGTTGCAGACTGAAGGAGACTAAAGAGACATACGTAAATGCAACGTGGCATCCTGGATTGGATCCTGAACCAGAAAAAAGAACCTTCTTTTGTTACCAGGGTCCTTAGTGAGACAGTTGGCAGCATTTGAATGAGGTCTGCAGGTGAAAAAATTGTCCTGTATCATTGTTAATTTCTTGATTTTTGCTAAATGTTTTGTGGTCATATAAGGAAATATTTTTCTTAAGGGTACACATTAAGAAGTATTTGGGGGGAAAGGAGGCATCTGTAAGTCTACAAGTATTTAAAAATGAGTTTTAAAGCAGGAAAAGGTAGTCAGGGGAAAACGTGCAAGTCTGGCTGCTGTTCGTCCTGTGGCACTGCGTGGTCGGCAGTCCCATATTATCAAATTTTTCAACTCTTACGTAGTGTAATTTCTCGAAGATTCTCATTGCAATATGCATAATTCTTCCACATGTCTGGATATTTTGTTTATAAGAGAAATGCATGCATTCAGAAAAGTTGAACACCTTTGCAGACCATGGTTTATGAGGTCGCATACTAAAAAAACTGTAATATTTATGAATATGTACATTATTTGATCTGGCGTTTATAGATTTAAGAATTTTTTCTGGTTATAATAATTTTGTTTGCTTTATACTAGAAAACCAAAACTTATGAAGCTATAGTTTCAGTGTTTATTACATTACATGATATTGTTATTTTGTTTTTTAGACCACATGAACTAGATTTTAAGCATGTAATGAAAGTATGATCTTTGAAAAAGAGACTACCAGAAGCTGCTTTCAGAAAACAGAATTACGTGGACCACAAATGTCTGTTCGGATGTCATGGTACACTGCATGTCCTGAGCTTTGTTCCATTTATTCTCCAGCCTCTCATTCATACACCCATGAACGTGTGCATGTGCACTCTTTCTCTCGCCCTCTTACTTCTGTTTTCCCTTAAGTAAGTCTTAAAAGGGTCTTTTGTGAAAGGTGTAGAGTAGCTCTGTGATTCAGTTCCGGGGAGGTACCCTCTCTACCTACTTTCTGGAGAGCTTATATCGTAAATGGGTGTTGAATTTCCTTAAAAGCTTTTTCTGCATCCATTGAGATTATCATATGGTTTTTATCCTCCAATTTGTTAATATGGTGTATCACATTGATTGATTTGCATATATTGTAGACTGCTTGCATTCCTGGCATAAACCCCACTTGATCATGGTGTATGATCCTTTTAATGTGTTCTTGGATTCTGTTTGCTAGTATTTTGTTTGAGGAATTTTCCATCGATGTTCATCAGTGATGTTGGCCTGTAGTTTTCTTTGTTTGTGACATCTTGGTGTGGTTTTGGTAACAGGATGATGGTGGCCTCGGAGAATGAGTTTGGCAGTGTTCCTCCTTTCGCTATATTTTGTAAGAGTTTGAGAAGGATAGGTGTTAGCTCTTCTCTAAATGTTTGATAGAA
>NW_006788699.1:0-5091 GCF_000442215.2 Lipotes vexillifer
CTCAGGAAGCAAGAAAAATCTCAAATAAACAACCTAACCTTACACCTAAAGCAACTAGAGAAAAAAAAAAAAGCATAGTAGAAGGAAAGAGATCATAAAGTTCAGAGCAGAAATAAATGAAGTAGAGGTTTAAAAAATATATAAAAGATCAATGAAACTAAGAGCTGGTTCTCTGAAAAGATAAACAAAATCAATAAACCTTCAGCCATACTCATCAAGAAAAAAAAAGGGACAGTGTCCAAATCATTAAAATCAGAAATGAAACAGAAGTTACAACCAACACCACAGAAATACAAAAAATCATAAGAGACTACTATTAGCAACTATAACAATAAAATGGACAACCTAGAAGAAATGGACAAATTCTTAGAAATGTACAATCTCCCAAGACTGAAGCAGGAAGAAACAGAAAATGTGAGCAGACCAATTACTAGTACTGAAATTGAATCAGTAATTAAAATACTCCCAACAGGGGCTTCCCTGGTGGCGCAGTGGTTGAGAGTCTGCCTGCTGATGCAGGGGACACAGGTTCGTGCCCCGGTCCAAGAAGATCCCACATGCCATGGAGCGGCTGAGCCCATGAGCCATGGCCGCTGAGCCTGCATGTCCGGAGCCTGTGCTCTGCAGTGGGAGAGGCCACAACAGTGAGAGGCCCGTGTACCGCAAAAAAAAAAAAAAATACTCCCAACAAACAATAGTCCAGGACCAGATGAATTCTACCAAACATTTAGAAAAGACTTATGACCTATCTTTCTCAAACAATTCCCAAAAAATGCAGAGAAAGGAATACTTAAAAATTCAGTCAATAAGGCCACCATCACACTGATGCAAAAACCAGACAAAGATATCACAAAAGAAGAAATTTACAGATTAATATCACTGATGAACATTGATGCAAAAATCCTCAGCCAAATATTAGCAAACCAACTCCAACAATACATTAAAAGGATTATACACCATTATCAATGGGATTTATCCCAGAGATGCAAGGATTTTACAATGTCCACAAATCAATCAATGTGATACACCCTATTAACAAACTGAATAAAAACCATATGGTCATCTCAATAGACACAGAAAAAGGTTTTCATAAAATTGAATATCAATTTATGATAAAAAAAAACCTCTTCAGAATGTGGGAATAGAAACAACACATGTCAACATAATAAAGCACATATATGAAAAACCCACAGCTAACATCATACTCAATGGTGAAAACCTGAAAGCATTCCCTCTAAGATCAGGAACAAGACAAAAAAACTTTTATTCACCTCATTTACTCAACATAGTTGTGGAAGTCCTAGCCACAGCAATCAGACAAGAAACACAAATAAAATGAATCCAAATTGGAAAGGAAGAAGTAAACCTGTCACTGTTTGCAGATAACATGATACTATACATAGAAAAGATGGCACCAGAAAACTAATACAGTTCATCAATAAATTCAGTAAAGTTGCAGGATACAAAATTAATATACAGAAATCTGTTGCATTTCTATATACTAACAACAAAATATCAGAAAGAGAAATTAAGGAAACAATCCCATTTACCATTGCATCAAAAAGAATAAAATACCTAGGAAAAACCTATCTAAGGAGGCAAATGACCTGTACTCCAAAACCTATAAGATGCTGATGAAATAAACTGAAGACAAAAAAACAAATGGACAGATAAACCATGTTCTTGGATTGGAAGCATCAATATTGTTAAAATGACCATACTACCCAAGGCAATCTACAGACTCAATGCAATCCCTAACAAAATACCAGTGACATTTTTCACAGAATTAGAACAAAAAAATTTAAGATTTGTATGGAAACAGAAAGGACTCTGAGGAGTCAAAACAAAACGGAGCTGGAGGAATCAGGCTCCCTGACTTCAGATTATACTACAAAGCTGTAGTAATCAAAACAGTATGGTACTGATGCAAAAACAGAAATATAGATCAATGGAACAGGATAGAAAGCTCAGAAATAAACCCACAAACCTGTGGTCAATTAATCAGTGACAAAGGAGGCAAGAATGTACAATGGAGAAAAGACAGTCTCTTCGATAAATGGTGCTGTGAAAATTCAACACCTACATGTAAAGGAAATAAATTATAAGATTTTCTAACATCACATACAAAAATAAACTCAAAATGGATTAAAGATCTAAATGTAAGACCAGATACTATAAAACTCCAAGAGGAAAACAGGCAGAACACTTTTTGACATAAATGGTAGCAATATTTTTTAAAAACCATCTCCTAGAGTAATGGAAACAAAGCAAAATGAACAAATCTAACCTAATTAAATTTAAAAGCTTTTGCACAGCAAAGGAAAACATAAACAAAATGAAAAGAACATATGGAATGGGAGAAAATATTCGCAAACAATGCTACAGACAAGGGCGTACTTTCTAAAATATACAAACAGTTCATACAGCTCAATTTTTTTTTTTAAAAGGAACAATCAAGAAAAAGGCAGAAAACCTTAATAGACATTTCTCCAAAGTAGACATACAGATGGCCAACAGCTACATGAAAAGATGCTCAACATTGCTAATTATTAGAGAAATGCATATCAAAACCACAATGAGTTATCACCTCACACTGGTCAGAATGGCCATCAAAAAGTCTACAAATAATAAATCCTGGAGAGGGTGTGGAGAAAAGGGAACTCTTCTGCACTGTTGATGGGAATGTAAATTGGTACAGCCAGTATGGAGTACAATATGAAAGTTCCTCAAAAAACTAAAAATAGAGTTACCATATGATCCAGCACTCCCACTCCTGAGCATATATCAGGAAAAGATGAAAACTCTAATTCAAAAAGATACATGCACCCAAATGTTCATAGCAGCACTATCTATTGATACAATAGCCTAGACAGGGAAGCAACTTAAATGCCTGTCAACAACTGAATGGATAAAGAAGATGTGGTATATATATACAGTGGAATATTACTCAGCCATAAGAATGTATGAAATATTGCCATTTGCAGCAACATGGATGGACTAAGAGACTATCATACTAAGTGAAGTAACTCAAAGACAAATATTATATGATATCACTTATATGTGGAATAAAAAAAACATGATACAAATGAACTTACTTAAAAAACAGAAATAGAGTCTCAGACATAGAAAACAAACTTATGGGCACCAAAGGGGAAGGGGGGGAGATAAATTAGGAGTTTGGGATTAACACATACACACTACTATATATAAAACAGATAAACAACAAGGATCTAGTGTACAGCACAGGGAACTAAACCTAATTTCTTATAATAACCTATCACGGAAAATAATCTGAAAAAGAATATATATATATATATATATATATATGTATGTATGTATGTATAACTGAATCACTTTGCTGTATACCTGAAACTAACAAAACATTGTAAATTAACTGTACTTCAATTTTTTAAAAATAGTATAAAACTCTTAAAAAAAACAAGAACTTACAGAAGAGTAACGGAATATGGCTAGAGGTCAGAAGCATACACCTAAGAATTAAATATGTATAGAGCAGGATCTCCATACATACCTTGCCGCCCCACCCCCACTGCCCCAGATGTGCAACTTAGGCCAGATTACTTGAACGCTCTCTGAACTTCAATCTCTTCATCTGTAAAATAGGACATAAAATTACCTGTTTTACATAACTGTTGTAAGGATTGAGCAAATTAGCATATATTAAGTGCTCTACACATTGCCTCACATACTTAGATTTGGACACTGATGTAAATGTCCAAAGCTTTCATGTTTCTTGGACTCATTAGTACAGCTTATATTTGAATAGCTTTACTGTCTAATAAATAGAAATATTACCCAGGGATTATTCAATGATATTTTGTATCTTCAGAGTTTCAGGAAATTATCTGATAATTCCCTCAGTATGTTTGGAGTATTATTCTTTACAGAATAAACTTGACAAAATGTCTAACAACTTGAAAAAGAAGGCCGGATAGTTAATGACCCTGGCTGAAGAGGCATTAACATTAACGGTTGTCACAAGTTTGAAAGTATTAAGGTATTTTATGTCAGGCAGTGAACATTGGCCATTGAGGCAAGGCAGCTTTTAAATATACCTCATTTTATCACTGGCAATAAGTGCTTACCCATTTTGAGCCTGTGTTGTCATCTACTTGGATATCTGTTTTATCACATGTCTGACACAAAAGACCTCTCTAAACATCAGCCCATTGATCTTACTGGTCAGATGCAAGAATGTGCTTTAATTCTGAAACTTTGTGGTTAAACGCTACCTCCTATTTGTCAAATCCTATTAGGTCCACATGTCTGATTATGTGTGTTCCGGTGGAGGAGCTGTGGGGTAAAATCTGTAGAACATGAGTATGCATTTCCAAATCTACACTCTTGTGACCATTATTTTATTCTATATCTCCTCCAGGTATATGCCTGGACTACAATGTATGGTCTTTAACATTCCCCCTTGTAACTGCAACTTTGCATTTCATGTTTGTATGACTTCCCAAATTGATTGTAATTATCCCAAAGTATTAGAATACAAAGACCCTTCTCTCCTATATTGCTTCTGTGCCACACAGCAATATACTGATAATAAACTGAGATAAGATAACAGTTATTAAGTCCTTTTTTGTGACAGGCATGGTGCTGGGTATTTTATAGCCTTTACTTCATTTACTTCCCCAATAATCCTATAAATTTGGTTTTTAAGTCATTTCCATTTTACCAATTAGGAAATGAGATTCCAAAAGTTGAAATAAGTTACCAAAAATACCATTACAAAAAAGGATAAAAATGGGATTTAAAGACATCTGACTCAATTCCATTTTCTTGCTGGTATACTTTGCTGCCCCAAATTCTCATTAATCTTTAAATGCAACTTACTCATGGGAATGAAAGTATTTAGAAAGGTGCAGCCAGGGGCTTCCCTGGTGGCACAGTGGTTGAGAGTCCGCCTGCCAATGCAGGGGACACGGGTTCGTGCCCCGGTCCGGGAGGATCCCACGTGCCGCGGAGCGGCTGGGCCCATGAGCCATGGCCGCTGAGCCTGCGCGTCCGGAGCCTGTGCTCCGCGACGGGAGAGGCCACAACAGTGAGAGGCCCAAGTACCAAAAA
>NW_006788699.1:5484-89496 GCF_000442215.2 Lipotes vexillifer
GAAAAAAAAAAAAAAAAAAAAAAAGATGCAGAAGAAAGGTGCAGCCAGAAGTTTATACTTGACTCTGCTTGTTTAAAGAGGAATGGGGGAAATAACCAAAACAAGCTATTAAAAGCTCCTTGAGAAGATAGCTTATCCATAACTTCAGCTCTAGAAAACTATTCCCAGGAAAAAAAGAATCACAGGTGTACTCAAGTGTTTGCAAATAAGAAGGCTCACATGAAGCAGATGAACAGTAACTTATTGAAATAAATTTTGGAAAATAAGAGATAAATTACATAAATATAGTATACCCAAATAATGGACTACAGCAGAGACATGGAAGGTTATATTTGTAAAAACTAATGACATCTTCATGATATAATATTACTAGAAAAGTGCAGAAGATAAATTGTATAGAATATATAGTATGATCCCATTATACAATGTGTGTGAACTTACACACACACACAAAAACACACACAGAGGGACAACGAGAGTATAAATGTGATGTTATACATGAGAGTATGTGGCTGAACCACACTGGCTCCATTTTGTCAGCTCCTTCTTAAGCTCCCAGGCCTACTCCCTTTCCTTCCATTCACTGTACTTTATGAAGCTGCCTACTTTGTTTTTTGGCCTCAAAGTTCCTTCTCATTTTGGAGGATATTATTCAGTACCTCTGCCTCCCAACAATTGGCAAGCCAGCCAGAAGACAGAAAATGAAACAGGCATGGGTAAAGGAACTGTGTTGGGGGAAAGCCCATTGTCAGTGGTGGAAATCCCAGGATGGCCAGCTTCCTCCACGTGGGGAGATCTAGCCAAGTTTGGAATGCTTCAGGCAGGCATGTGAGTTTGGGGACACCCCAAAAACACCAAAAGTGTTGCTGGACATTCTAACTGAAACAATCGGAAAAAGAAACTAAGGTGGGAAAATAGGTATGCTATGGCCTCTGCATTGGGCCCTGAGACTGACACAGAAAACAAGCTCCAACTCAGGTAGGAACTAGAAAAATCTAAAGAGGCCCTGGCATTAGAATAAGATCTACAAGTGGCTTGTTCCTCTAGTTAGGATCTACTAGCCAAAAAGTTACAACAACAAGAACACCTGGAGGTCAAGCTAAAATGACTAAAGTGGCTAAAATGCAAAGGCGGCACCTGTATTCACGAACAAAGTGAATACCATCATCTCACGGGAAGACTGGAATCCCAAATGGTAGGAACCAAGGTGTAATGATTCCTCTGAGTAGGAAGATATAATTGTTGAAGAGAAAGATGACCCAAGGACTCATCCACTCATTCAAACAAAGACTCAGGCAACCCATGAAGAAATATTTACTGCAGGTATGAAGGATTGCTTCTTACAGACTTGCTCCTGGAGCTTGGTATGGCACCTTAATATCAGTTCTGGCACCTATGGTCAGTAAAGCACTAGCTCTGGTAGTTGCGATTATAGCAGATCTCAGTGAAAGAGAAAGAGTTCACCATGAAGGAAACAGAAAGGCAAACAAAAATAAAGAAATAAAGGTGAAACAAAGAAAGGATGGAGAAAACACAGAAAGGACCAACCCAGTTGACATGCAAACAGCTTTGGCAGGATATAGGAGTAGCAAGGACTCCAAAGGAAGACATTGATAAGCAACCTAATCAAGTCCTGTTATCTTTTGGGAAAGTCCTAACAAGACAGCTCACTCCTCTGCCTACTGACCATAAACATGTGGCAATGGGTCCCAGTGTCCCATCTCTAGAAGTAGAACACCAGGATGGATCCCCTACACGCAGAGAACTAGGGGTTGGGACAATGTTGCCCTCTACTTTGTGTTGTAGGAGGTGACTGGAAGCCCCAGGTGGAACTGCTGATTTATTGGACCTGCACGAACAGTCTTAGCACTGGTAGATACCACAGCTAAGTATACCTTACTGCATGACAACCCTTTTAAATTTGGGGGAGAATACGGGCTATAGACAGATAAGGGGGCCAAACTATTCGAGTAAGACAAACCAGCTTATATTTCCAAATGGGCTGTTTGTCCCCTGCTTGTCCCTCATATACATTGACCACATACCAGAATATATACTAGGTGTTGATGTTTCACAAGACCTAGATTTGACCACCACTACTGGAGAGTCCTGCCTTCGCATCAGAGTGGTGAAACCCATGTTGGTGGGCCATGTAAGGTGAACTCTTGTCCATTTACCCTGCCAGATTGTTAATGTCAAAGAGTGTAGGCTGCCTGGGGGCTATGAAGAAATTACTACTACACTTAAAGAACTAGAAAATGTGGGAGTCATTAGATCCATGCATAGCCCCTAAAATAGCCCATTGCAGCCAGTAAAATGGCCTAAAGGGACTGTTGACTAAAGAGAATTGTATAAGGTGGTTCCTCCCATCCCTGTGGAGGTCTCCAATATTGCTACTATTTTAGAGCATCGTTCCTCTGCACTGAAAACTTTCTATTGTGTGCCTGACTTCTGTATCCCCTTTTACAACATTCTTTTGTGTGCTAGCTCTCAAGATCAATTTGCCTTCAACTGGGATAGGAGGCAATGGACCTTTCAGGTCTTGCCTCAAGGTTATTTACAGTCCTGCCATTTGTCATAGTTTGGTCGCCCAGGACCTAGAAATCTGGTGAAAGCCCCACCCTGAGCTGGAATTATTTCATTAGATTGATGACATTATGTTGACCTCTGATGCCTTGTCACTCCTGCCCTGAACTGCTGCCTCTTTACAGACATTTACAGAACTGAGGATAGGAAGTAATAAACACTGACAAGATCCAGGGACCTGGGCAGTCAGTAAAGTTTTGGGGAGTTATCTGGTCAGGTAAGACAAAAGTTACCCCAGCCTCGGTTATCGATAAAATCCAAGCCTTGGCCATACCAGTCAGTCAAGGAATTACAATCCTTTCTGGAGTCACTAGATTATTGTCATCCTTTCATACCACATTCGGCACAAATAATATGGCCCCTATAGTACTCTCTGGTTAGAAAGGGACAAAAATGGGACTAGGACATCCACCTTCAGGAAGCTTTTGAAAAGGCTGAAATTGTAGTAAAACAGGTTCAGGCTCTGGGAGTACTTATGCGGGACGCTGCCTGTGAATTAGATGTTGACTCACACCTGAAAGGTTCTGGCTAGGGCCTGTGGCAAAGGCAGGAAAGGAATTGCATCCCACTAGGATTTTATTCTCAGTTGTAGAAGGGACGGCAAGTGAGGTACAGCCCTACTGAAAAACAGCTCCTTGTAGTCTACCTGGCCCTGCAGCAAAAACAGAAGGCCTCACCATGGACTTACCAGTGTCTGTTCATGGGTTAAGAACATGCTCCTTAAACCAAAAAGTGCCTGTGCCCAAGTAAGCAAACGGCAAAAGTGGCACCCATACCTTCAACAAGGTAATGTGTACAATTCAAGCCTGCTCTCTGAGAAATTACATGCTCCCCTTGGGCCAGGGTCTTATGTGAATCTAGACATGGCCCCTCAGATACCACCCATCGCTCCCCTCTCAGCCAAGTCAAAGAGGGAATCGGGACCATTCCTCCTGAGACATGGTTCACCAATGGCAGCAGTCAAGGCAATACCCCCACCTGGCCCACTTCAGCAGTTCGCCTGGATTTCAATGTCATTTGGTTTGAAGAAGGCACTAAGCACAGCAGTCAGCGGGCTGAACTGGGGGCAGTATAGCTTGAGATCACTCATCAATCTACGCCCCTCTATACAGCCACAGACAAGTGGGCTGTGTGAAAAGGACTGACCATGTGGATGCCACAATGTCATCAGGAAAGCTGGACTATCTTGGGACGGCACCTGTGGGGAGCTGGCCTACAGAGGGACATCTGGGATGTGTGCACACAACCCAGTACTGCCATCAAGGTAAGGCATGTCTCTGCACATTCTCCAACTACACTGCCTGGGAATCACAAAGCAGACACCCTAGCCAAGGAGGAAGCTGTCCTCCTGGAAGAGTTACAGACTCCCTCGGACGTGGCAAAGTGGCTTCACTGAAAACCAGGACAGACACTGAGGCCCCAACCACCTGGGAGATAGCCAAGAGGTTACACCTCTCCATCAAATACACTGACTGGTAGGCAGTTGATAGGGACTGCCCCCACTGTAGCCTGTGGTGACGACCCCTGAGACATACTCCTGGTCACATTGGACGAGCACTAGCCCAGTGACCAGGTGGTAAGTGGACTATATCAGCCCCCTGCCCTTATCAGAAGGACACAAGTACACATTGACCTGTGTGGACACAGGTACCTGGCTGATACAAGCCTTTCCCAGTAAGAGAGCAAATCAGACAGCCACTATTAGGGGCTTGACCAAGTTGGAAAGTATGTACTGGATCCCCATTCATACAGACAGCAACCAAGGGACCCATATCACTGGTCGTGATGTAAAAGAATGGGCTGAAGCCCAGGAGATTTTATGGACCTTCCATCTGCCATATAACCCAACAGCCACAGGGCTGGTAGAAAGAATGAACAGGTTACTGAGACATTGAAGAAGCTTTCTCCAGACAGGTCTTTAAGAGGATGTTCTCCACCACTACTAGAAGCCATCTGGCTGTTAAACACTGAACCCACAGCAGGCCACATGTCTGCTTATGAGAGACTGACTGTGCCTGCTCTGCCAACTAGGGCCTTAAAGGTACAAGTGTTAGAAGGAGCACTGAGACCCATCTGATGGGATGTGGGTCTTATCCTAAGAGTGCCACAGAACCTCCTACCTGGGGAGACTATCTTAGATTGGAGACAAATGGTATACCCCTCCCAGGTGGCTTGGCATCCATATACCTTGGGGGTAAGGGCCAGGCCCTGGCATAGTATTTCCTCAATCTTTCTAAGTGAAGGCCCAGCCATAACCAAGGTGACCACCCCCATAGAAATTAAATGGGGGACTGAAGTAGGGCTTCTTTTATGAGCCCCTACTGAAGCCCCCACATATAATATCTCCCTGCCCAGTTCCAATGTAAAGGCACAAAATGTCTGTTATTGTCCTATTGGAAAAGTGTCAAAGCCCAGGGTGATCCTGGCACATGGAAACCAAACTGCTACAGTGTTGTTTCTGAATGAAGATTTGTCTTTCTTGGTACCTTTAAAACACTTATCGTCCTTAGCCTTTTCCTTCTAAGATTAGTGCTACCTACCTTCACTAATGCATTCTTGTCCTGGGCTACCACCTATGTTGACATCCACAACCACTCTGACTTCTGGGTATGCAGATTGCTGCCAATGTCTAGCTCTGAAGTAATGCCAGGGGTATTCTGTCTTTCAACCTTACATCACGGGGACAATGGGTGGGGACAGCATGTAAACTCCTGATGTCTAGCTCTAGGGTATTCTCGGAAGAATGATGGATAAGATCATGCAGGCCTTATAGATGTCAGGGGTGGAGCGTGGAGCTGAACCATACTGGCTTCATCTTGTCAGCTCTATCTTAGGCCTGCAGTCCTTTCCAGGTGACTGAGCTTTAGCCTAGCTCACAAAGGAATGCGCCCAAGCCAGATGAGTTCCCTATCAACTTTTACCCTTGCCTTCATCTAAAATGAAAGCTGGAAGAGGGCCTTTTGCTGAGGTAGATGGTTAATGGTCATGAGACCCAGAAGTGGGGTGGGTGCCCCTGGTTCCAGTCTGTGTGGATGTGCTTCTCACTTGGTAGTCAGATTCCGTTTTTAACTTTGGTACCTTTAAGTCCCCCATACCCCTTTTGGCAGTACAAAGCACAGCTGTGAATGCCTCTGGATCTTCTGTTTGCCTGATCTTTCCTACCTGTATGTAAGTTACCCACAGTAAACTTTATAATTGCACTTTATGGAGTTGTCCGCTTCATTTTTCAGTCTCAAAGTTCTTTCTCCGTTCGCAGGATATTATTCAATATCTCTGCCTCCCAAGAGAAAGAAATGAACTGAATGCATATAGTTTGATGAAATAGTGGGTGATTTTTATTTTGTGCTTATATCTATTTGTAATTACTGATTGCTTAATTAATGTGACAAGCAGTGTTTTAACTCATGTAAATGTATTAGCTTATGTAACCCTCAAAACAAAATAAGAGGTAGGGGCTACTGTTATACCCACTCTACAAATGAAGAAATTGAGGAACAGAGAGATTAAGTAACTTTCCAAGTTTTCATAGCTAGCAAGTGTTAGAACTGGTCTACTTCCACACCCATGCTCCTCAAGGCTAAGCAAACTGGCTCAAATAAGCAAGCTAACAGGCTAACAAACGAATAAAACCCCTTTGAGATGGATTGTTTTTCTTCTCTGCCTTGAGTAAAATCAAATAGGGAATTCAGGCTTCTGACTATTATGCCACAAACAGCATACCTAAAAGAGCACAGCTTTAGCATCCTCTCCTATGGGGCCCTGCTTTGTGAATTGCTTCTAGACTCACATTCTCCACATTACAAGGCTGTTTTAAACACCCCAAATGCTAAAAAAAAAAATGCAGGGCATACCAAACTATTGATAGAACAACAACATGAGTAAAGCTTTTCTCTGCTAAGACATACCTGGGCAACTCCGCCATTGAGACTTCAAAAGCACTGTCCAAACATGCCCCTAGGACAAATTTCTCTGAAACTCTGGGGTTAAGACAAACCCAGAAAGCACTATTGGGTGAATACAATTCTGAACCACAGGACCTCAGGAACTGCAGAGCCAGAGAATAGGCTGTTATGTCCATGCCTGTCACATGCCTCATTAACAGGATAACAGGTATTCTAATTTCCCTAGCTTATAGTAACTTTATAATTCATCAGTATCACTTGAAAACCTATTTACAGGCTAATGTCAAACATTTTGTCTGACAAAAGAAGGGTAAAGTGTGTCTAAGAGATAAACCAATGTGGACTGGAGTGGAGCCACCAATCGCGTTTGAACACTTTGATTCTCTTTCACCATAGATATTCGGAACAGCATCAGTATCTGTTTCAAACTGGATCACTTCCCACTGGACCAATCAGATTCTGTCTCTTGGAACTGAATTTGCTTTCCCCAGTGCTCAATTAATCACTAAATGAGTTGGAACTGTAACACATAAATTTGCAAAGTACATCCCACTAGTGGATAGAAAAATGAAAAAAATCTTCAAAGTAAAAGAAGAATAAAGATGTGGAAAGGACTACATGAAAAGAAGAGAAGAAAAAGTGTTTTGCAGGCTGCCAAAACCTTTCCTGGATTATAAAAAATCACACAACCCCACTTATGATAGTAAAAAAGTAAAACCAGAGACCGAGCCGAACTTGACACTACCATTTCTAATAGTGACAACCTGACAGCAGCAGTAATTTTCCTTTGTACATGCTTTATCTTTTACAACAGGCCTATAAACAGTGATGTGCAAGTATGTTTAAGAACAGATTTCCCAAAACAACTGAATGTATGTGTGTGTTGTATGTACATAATTTATTATAAATTTTACTGATATAAAGTATGTGTAGCTGAGCAATTTACAAACAAAAAAATATACACAAATAATACTTTTATTGTAAATTCTATAGAGCCAATTGATTCCCACAGAATGTCTTAAGCATAGACAACAACAAAACAATATATCTTGGGAGGGAGGGAGACAAAGAGGGAAGAGATATGGGAACATATATATATGTATAACTGACTCACTCTGTTATAAAGCAGAAACTAACACACCATTGTAAAGCAATTATACCCCAATAAAGATGTAAAAAAAAAAAAATATATATATATATATATATATATAAAGAACTGGCACAATGCATTCACTCAATAAATGACACTTATTTTTTTAAAAAAAAAAAAAAAAAACAATATATCAAACCCTGATTTGTAGTGTTTGCCACTTTCCATGATGTAAATATTCTCACCACAGTCAATTTCAAGCTACCAAATGTGATGTCACTGAACATGGACTGAGATAAGATGAGCAGTAGCACATAATTGCATAATATTTTCAACCCACAGATTTAAGAAACAGAGCATAGATGATAGTAAAGAATCTAGATAATAATAAAATGTAGTTACTAAAATAATTAGGAAGTAATAATTTTTGAGTATGTCTTAACTTTGTCTTTGATATAATTTAATTTTACACTTACATAACTTAAATTTTTAAATATCTCTGTATTTAACCACACGAATTCCTATTTCAATCCCATTTAAGCCAGTTCCAGCATGCCATTGAAAAGTATACTCCTAGCACCTTACTGAGGCAGGTACTGTTAATCCAAACCAAGTAACTACAGTCAGAGTCATTAGCTCATCAAACAAGTAAATTAAAATGTTTAATGTATAGGGAAATGGTAAAAAAAAGCCTGGTACAAAATTTCCAAAAGACAATTCATAAGCCTTGTATAATATGAGGTGTCTGAGAAGTCAGCAATGCCAGGACAGCCTAACAACATCTTGTGAGCAAGTTGAGAATGAATCACCAATGGCCCTATGTAAAGCAGAGAGAAATTTCTGACTACCACTCACATACTAGGTTCAGAGTTGATTTATTCATAGATTTGTTCATTCCATCAATATCTTTCTTTTAATTTAATGTATATAACCAGCACAAGGAAAACTTTTTAAAAGTACAGATTCCTGGACCTTAGTCCCAGAGATTTTCATTCAGTAGATCTGGTGTGGGGCCTAGGGGTTTTATTTTAACAGGCAAACCCCTCTCCCCATGACACATGATTCATTCAGAGAATTACATCATCCAGCATTTACTGACTACTTATTCTATGCCAAGTTCAGAATGTGTAGATACGAAAGAGACAAAACTTGCCCTCAAGGAGACTACAGAGACCAAGAATTATAACTATAATATTGGTACATACCAGCTGCTTTGAGAATACAGCAAAATCCAGCTTGGAAGAGGGGTCGGGGTCATGAGAGAAAATGATGTTTGATCTGAGCCTTGAAGAAGGAGAACAAGCTAATCAAGAAAAGAAGGGGAAGAGAGGAAGGGACGCTCAGGGCAGAGACCAGCACGTGTACAGCCACATAGGCAAAGAGAGTTTGGCCCAATAGGACAACAGCACATGCTTTGGGACCGTACCTCTTATTAGTGTTCTGTAGCCACATTTACCTGGCCCTAGTTTTCGCATATAGTAGGCACATATTTGTTAGACTATGTTCAGTCACAGAGTTCATGCGATGAGTGGTGGGAGATTAGGCAAGACAGTTATGGCAAGGTCAGGAAGTGCTTTTTAGAATTCCTAGTACAAAGTAGGAATTACTTTTCCACTTTGTATTCTTCCTTCCACACCAGATTTTAAAATTAGTTTTATCACCATTACAGGATTATTGCTTTGAAAGGATTTACATGTGATACCTAACCTACAAAATCTAGAAATATAGACTGCCCTCCCTGCTTTTATACTTGATAAGCTAATTTCCCAATCAGAGAAAATGACAAAAATCATCAAAACAGTGTGTGAGAAACAGTGCAACAAACCAAGTTTCCAGGGAAAACAGTTAATTACTGCATATTATTTTTCCCATTGGTTTTAACATTATTCTATGTTAATCTGTTTTCAGAATAAAACAGGAATGTTATAAATGTTACTTTATGTTTCTAAGGTTGTATCATTTCAGCTATAGACACTTTAATTAGGTAACCCAATAACTTAAAAATCTTAAATGTTAAAAAATTAACATAATTTTAAAAATGAATGCAATAAGAGCTAAATAATGAGTAGAAGGTTAGGTCAAAGAGTAGGAGCTTATCTCTACATAAATATAGCTAGAAAAGTGTACTTGTCACTCTAACAACCAACTCTGTAGCTACTACAGAAACTCCACATATACTGCCCTTTCTCTCATACCAACAATTCCAATCTGTCTTGTCTCCACTCAAGCCCCATATCCTCTTTGCAGCATATTCCAAGTACTCTGTTCCACAATGATCTCCTCCCTACCTGTGCATGAGCCTCATCTTTGGATTTAGTACTATGTTATTGTGTGTTATATAATCTAATATTATATTTATCTCCCAACCAGATTTTACGTTTTCAGCGAACTTCTCTTGCATTTCTCATGGAGCATGGCATAGGGCTAAACATATAAGACACTCAAACACTTCCATAAGTGAATAGACAAAATGATTTCCATGAATTGTGTTTTGCTTAAAGCTTCAATTGCTGATTTTCTCACCTCCCTCAAAATGAAGATGCAAAATCATAAAACTTTTACAAAGTCTTAGATTGGACACAGTGAAAGGAGGTTATCAAAAGGGTTGTCAGCAAATCAGAAGAAGTCTTCAATATGAAAAGGCAAGGTAATTCCTTGCTCTGCTTGCCCATAGTAAGGCTAAGGGGCTTACAGCTGAGCCTTGTTGCTAAGTAAAATCCCCACAAACAACCAGGAAATATGCTTTTTATACATATCAAAGAAGAAAGAGAAAGAGGGAACAGGTATCTCAAGGCCATCTCTATCCTTGTATCCTTTAACCAATTTATTGAAGTTCAAAAGAGAAGGACTATTTACAGAATTCCATAGCTGAATCATATATAATGCATTTATTCAATAAATACTATTTCCAATATCATAATAATAACTAATATTTTTAACACTTTCTTTTGTGTCATACATCGTGTTAGTATTTTTCAGATATCATTTTATTAAACTCTGGTAACACCCTATATAACATAAATACCATAATTATCTTCATTTTAGACATCAGAAAGCTTAAAGACTTGCTCCAAGGCAACACTAGTAAGTCACAAAGCCAGAATATATAACCAGGTCTCTTATTCCAAAGCCCAAAAGACACCACCAGCTATCATTACAAGACCCAGTTATCAACAGTATAAGTACTAAAAGTACTTGGGTTCTCTTTCAGAACTTATTTTTCTATTTGAACATTTAAAAATTAAAAACAATACATAAATCAGTGGTATTAAAAAAGGTGAAGCAAGGGGATCTCCAGGTTCTGAGGTAGCAAGCTGAAAGAAACTGGCTTAAAGCCAACTGACTTCAGGATTCCCAGTACTACACCCATAGCAAACAAGCATCAAAGGGAGGAAAAAAACAAACAAAAAAAAAGCAGTTAAATACGGACCTTATGGGCAGAAAGACCAGCTAAGGTATAATTTCTCCATCACCCCTAAAGAGCTTATGCGGAATTCAGATTTAATTTACATTTGCATTCATTCCATGTACAGGCCACATGCCATTCAGACTTGCAGGATGTTCAGCAGAGAATAAGAACTCTAGAAAATGCTGTTATTGTAGGACTTTAGGCTATGCATTATCTGTATACATTAATAACCTCCCTCTAGCACGCAAAGCTAGCTTCAGAGAAAAGAAAAAGGCCTAGAAATTAAGGTCTAAAAGGAATTTTCCATTCAGTTTCACGTGTTCAATTGACAGAAATCTCAGGCAGCATTTAAAGCAGTGACCACAATAAGACAAAAGCTTAATGTTAGCAGCCACTATCAGAATTACTGTTATGGTCTGAGGTCACTTAAGAGGAAGTAAGCAATCATGGGATATGGTTTCAGGGATAGCTATAAAGCTATCTATCACCTATCCCCTAATACCTCGGGGGAGGGGAGTGTTGGTGCTTGAGTTTCCACCAAAAAACTAATAATAAATCATTCCTTTGGCTTTTAAGCTTAGTCTTGTGACAATGAAAAATTAAACACCACTGGGTTGATAGCAGTTTATGCCTTGGGGCTTATTTACATGGAAGATTACCAATGTTTATTAGATTTCTTCAAGATTTTTTCCTTTTTTTGCTAAAAAAAGGAAGGGGAGGATTTGAGGGCATTAAAAACAAGCGAAAAGTGGACAGATGAGAAGAGCTTTCCACTGAGAAAGATCAAAGTATGCAAACAAGGGAGTGGGCTCCAGTCAGTAGTATAATTTGCAAGTTCTCTCCTTCTGTTGCCATTACAAATTTAGTGTAGTCTGTGCATCTCTTTCTCAAAATCTTCTGCAATATAGCAATTATGCTGCTTTATTTACAAGGAAACTGACCCAAAGAACGTCACGCAAAGGAGTTTGAAACGTACAGCACAGTGTAGGTTGTTACACACACTCAAATGTATCCACTTGCAGGCAAAAAGTCTTGACTTCCCACACTTTAGGTAAGGCTGCAGCCGAAATCTCCACCTAGAAGGACAAAGGCAAAGAGCCCGGGGGGCGGGAAGCAAGCTGGATGGCTCCAGGAAGTGGGTGGGGAGGAAGCTGCCTGGTTTGGAGCCAACCGTGCAGAGAGCAGGTTTGCACACGCCTACCAGAGGGAGTCCTGGGCCACTGCGCGCATTGCTCACAGGCGCTTTTGGCAATGCTGTCCCCTTCGATTCCTGTCATCACCCAACCCCACAGCTCGGGTGTGCGACGTGAAAAAGGGCTTGTAAAGTGGGCGGAGGCCAGGGGTTCCCGCCGCTGAGTCACAGCCCAGCCAACTTTTACAGCATTTCCCAGAAAGGAAATTAAGTCTCAGTCCCGTAGCCCACAGTCACTCCTAGTTGCGGCTCTCCGCTCTGTCACTCGACCCGGCGGTGACTCGAGACCCACAATTGGGCTTTTTCCCACTCACTGCGCAACTTCACACCCGCGCAAAGTCTCGGGGTACCCTGAGCGCTTGCCAAGAGCTACCGACCGGGTAGATGGGAGGGTAGATGGGAGCCAGAAGGAGGGAGGGGGAGGGCTGCGTCCTCACCTGCAGGACACGGACACCTCCACTCGTGTGGCCGGGATGGCCGCGCTCAGCTGGTTTAAATCCCCGAGGCCGGCGGTGCTGGTGTAGCGGCTGTCCATCTTGGAGGTAGGTGCCGTGGGCTTGTCTGGCGCCCACATCCAGAGCTCCGGCCGACTGAGGGCTCCTAGCCCAGTTCCCGACAATCGGGGTTGGAGTTTGAGGGTGGAGGCAGAGGAAGAAGGCGGAGGCAGCTCGCGGGAAGTGGGAGGGAGGAGAGAGGCGGACCTCAGTGCAAAGCCGTGAGGCAGCAGCAAGCCAGGCCTGCCCAAGCTGAAGCTGCCGGGCAAGTGGCGCACCGGACTCTCAGCTTCCCCGCCCCCTCCTTGCAGGCAGCAGCCCCGGCTGAGGACACTCCGCGATCCTTTCCCGGCTCTGAGCGTCAGGCTCTGCGGAGCCACCGGGCAGCCTGGCGGGATAGGTGGCAGCAGACCCAGAACCCAACCGTCTAGTAGAGCAAGCGCAGCCCGGTTTGGAGTGCGGTTAGGGTTTTGTCTCTGCCTCTTCACACCCACGACAGTTCCTAAATCCCGCATCATAAGCCCACCCCTTCCCATCCAGCGGTGATCCTCACCTCGCCCTCGGAGTCCACGGAGGTCCCCCCCACTACGCCATAGGACAGACGAGCCGAATCCCCGCTTCTGAACTGTCCGCCCGCGGCCGCTTAAGGACTGGGTAGGATGAGACGGACTTGGGGACGATCTCCAGCCTTATGTATGCGGTGGTAAAGTAACAGATCAATATATGGAACAAGACGAGAGCAGGGTGGACCTAAGGTGGAGGGGCAAAAAACTATGGGATTTAAGGGAGCCATCTGGTTTCCTTCAGTTCTTCGGAACATGGGGGTCTAAAGGTGACAATCCTTCTACTTTCGGGGCTCTTCTGCACCCCCTCGTTTCCAAATGCATGGAAGTTACGCTCTAAAACCTGAATCACAACCACAAAACAGACCTCCCTCACTCCGACTCCCACCCGGCAAGACATGAATGAACCTGGACGGATAAAAGCAGAACTGAGCCGGAGTGAGCGCAGTGTTTGGAAACTGGATTCTGGGGCCGCCAGACTTGTGCCAGGATGCAGAAGCTGCAAAAGCCACGGGAGGTACCTGCCGCTCCCCTCCATTACAGCGAACTTTATTACAGGCACCTTCCCTCCAGCGTCACCCGAGCGCCTGAGGGTCCCCGGACGCTCACCACCAGGGGGAGACAGATCAGGACGCGGAGTACCGCGAAGCAGGATAAGGGGGACGGAGGGACGGAGGGTTATGGGTATCCACCTTCCTTTAAAGCGCCAAAGCACTGAGTTGCCCGCTGGCAAGACTAACTCAGGGAGGAACCGTTTTCGTGATTTGAGGACCTACCCTACGTTGGTTGTAACATTTTAATACAATTGGAGCCACCTGCGTAGAGAATCTATAGAGTTGCAGGTGAGGATGTGTGGGTGCAGTCTGGAGGCTTTGCGCTGCCAAAAATCCTTCCCACGTTTCATTCTTGGTTTCCTTTCCTGATCTCCCCACCCACCACTTGTCACACTTTAGTCCAGAGTTTTCTGTTTCCCTTTGCCTATTGGAAAATGTCCTAAAACTCCAGACATTTCTGTTATGCTGCCCAAAATTAGCTTGGGGGAAGAGACCTAAGTATATTTTTTAAGCTAACCATACTTTTATTTTATAGAAGCCTACTGAAGAAATAAAAGTAAGATCTATTCTGTGTCTAGTAATCATGAAAATATGTGTTAGGTGAGCCGACGCGGATTGTGAAAGAATTCACAGAAATATTAGCAAGAGAAGAATATAAAGTTTTTATTCACTTTCCAAGGGAGGAAAGGGGCCAGACTCATAGAGTAGAATCGGTACCGAAGGGTGGAGGTTTGAGCCTTTTACTGGGCTTCATAGGGCAAGGTGCAGGAAAAGGGGGGGGGGGGTTATGTCTATTCTGGTCCACAGCAGTACCCGGGCCTGCTGTGTCTCTGTAGGATGTGATTTTTCAGAGAATAGACTTGCAGTCTTCAGTAATTTTCCAGTTCTGGGGTGTCTGAAAGAGACTTAATAGGGGCTCTTGACAGGTGTTAGATAGGTTTACAATATGTTCTTGCAAAATTCTTAAGAAAGGCACCTTTTAAAGACTTTAAAACATCTTTATTGGAGTATACTTGCTTTACAATGTGTTAGTTTCTGCTGTATTACAAAGTGAATCAGCTATTTGTATACATATATCCCCATATCCCCTCCCTCTTGCATCTCCCTCCCACCCTCCCTATCCCACCCCTCTAGGTGGACACAGTACCGAGCTGATCTCTCTGTGTGATGCAGCTGCTTCCCACTAGCTATCTATTTTACATTTGGTAGTGTATATATGTCAATGCCACTCTCTCATTTCGTCCCAGCTTACCCTTACCCCTCCCCATTTCCTCAAGTGCATTCTCTACGTCTGTGTCTTTATTCTTGTCCTGCCCCTAGGCTCGTCAGAACAATTTTTTTTTTATTTTTTAGATTCCATATATGTTAGCATACCATATTTGTTTTTCTCTTTCTGACTTACTTCACTCTGTATGACAGACTCTAGGTCCATCCACCTCACTACAAATAACTCAATTTTGTTTCTTTTTATGGCTGAGTAATATACCATTGTATTTATGTGCCACATCTTATGTATCCATTCATCTGTCAGTGGACACTTAGGTTGCTTCCATGTCCTGGCTATTGTAAATAGTGCTGCAGTGAACATTGTGGTACATGACTCTTTTTGAATTATGGTTTTCTCAGGGTATATGCCCAGTAGTGGGATTGCTGGGTCATATGGTAGTTCTATTTTTAGTCTTTTAAGGAACCTCCATACTGTTCTCCATAGCGGCTGTACCAATTTACATTCCCAACAACAGTGCAAGAGGGTTCCCTTTTCTCCACACCCTCTCCAGCATTTACTGTTTGTAGGTTTTTTGAGGATGGTCATTCTGACCGGTGTGAGGTGATACCTCATTGTAGTTTTGATTTTCATTTCTCCTAAAGACATTTAAAGGATTTCAAGGAATGTAGGGTTTATTCTATGAAAGTTCTTAATGTTAACTAGTTATCATTGGATAATCATATTCAGATGAACTCTAGAAGAGTTGTAAACTGCTGTTTTCCCTGTTAGATAAAAGAATTTCATCTTTGACTCTTCTTTGTGCATAAAGTAGGTTGCCCTGTCAGATTAGTTATTTGAAACCAGTGCAAAGTATTTATTGGACTTTTCCATGAGGAAGTGACATTTTAGATAGGCCATAAGGGATGAATAGGAGTTTAAGTAATGATGGAATAAAGAAGATGTGTATATATATCGATATATTTTTTTTTTTCAAGCTTCAAGGAGGAGAGGTGCGTAGTAGGGTAGAATGGTTCAGGGAAGGCCATGTAATTGAATTATAGTGAATGTGGATCCCCTTTAGTAATATGAGCTATATAAGTAATTTAAAATTATTACTTTGCAGATAAGTGGCACTTCTTGGAATGCTACTTTGGGTAGCTTACATGATAAAATAGAGCTAGAGAATTTAAACCATCATCACCAAATTATTATTATCACCCTAAGTTTTTTTGTTTTTTTTTTTTTGCAGTACGCGGGCGTCTCATTGTTGTGACCTCTCCCACTGCAGAGCACAGGCTCCGGACACGCAGGCTCAGCAGCCATAGCTCACGGGCCTAGCCGCTCCACGGCATGTGGGATCTTCCCAGACCGGGGCATGAACCCATGTCCTCTGCATCGGCAGGCGGACTCTCAACCACTGCGCCACCAGGGAAACCCGCATTATTATTTTTATAAATGTTTTCAGCTGCCAAATTTACCTGAAGTTTCTTCAAGTAGCTTTTCACTAAATCTGCTAATTCAGAGAGTTTGATTTTTCAAAGCTGCTGTAAGAAATCCATTTTTAAGAATGAATCATAAAGGACAGGCCTAAAGAATTCTCCAGCTTATTCAAAGAATATAGGAAAGTAAACATTCTTATAAAAGGATTATAAAGCCTAAAATATTTTGCTTGTACAGGAGCCTTCCTAAATGCCCAAAATAGACTAGATTGTAGTACAATACCTTTTACCTTTAACTATCATAATTAGAATAATTATTGTGTGACAACTTGCTTAATACCTATTGCCCCTGCTAGACTTTCGATTTCAAGAGCATAAGGAGCATATCTTCTTCATTGATTATCTCCTTTGCCCAGCATACTGACTGATGTGAGTCAGGTGCTGTGTGGCCAGCAACTGTTGAAAGTATCAAAATTTGCTTTGATATATTGAGTTCAAGTGAGAGCTGAGCACTCAGGTGGAATGTACAACAGGCATTAGTAGCTATGGTGAGGAAACAGGATTGTTGAGGTTGGAATCGATAACTTAGAGTTGCAGCCAAGCATATGAGTGACACTCCAGGGAAAAAGGAAAAAAGGAATAAAAATAAGAATCAAGTAGTATGAGCATCCACCCTGGAGAAAAGAAAACAAGGAAGGGTCCCACCAAGGAAATGGGTGGGGAAGAAGCACTTGAACAAATAGGAGAGAAAAAAACCCAAGATAAAAATACTATGGAAAAGGAAGAAGAGGCTTTCAAGGAGAAAGAGACCAACAGGATCATTGCAGCAGGTGCTGCAGAGGCCACATTACTGCCTTGTTTTTTTTCTGGCTGTGGGCTTGCCTCATTCTCTTTCTTGGACAATTACCAGTATTACAGAATACTCTAAAGATTTTCAGTTATTATTCCAGGTCTGTTTTTCAGACTTTTCAGCTGCAATGCTCCCGGAAGCTCACCTTTAGCCCTACTTTACTGCCTTGAGCCTGAATCCTACCCTATTTCAGAAGTCATCAGTGCAAAAAATAGGTATCTAGTAAGCAATTGCATTGCTGAGGACCTCATACAGAAACAATGGCATTTTATGGCCATAATGTGTAAGGAACTAATGCCTAATTTTCAAACCTGATTTAGACCTTTCCTAGTGCAGGGCAGATAAACATTAATTAGTATGTGGTCAGAGTCTATTCTGGTTTCTTTCCTGCCTGGGCAATTAGAATGTGCAACCATGGAAAAAAATGAAAGTTTTGTTGGAAACTGGAGAGACACACACAGAGGAAAGTACATAAATCTTAAGTATTTAAAAACAGTGAAATTAACATTTTGGGGGATAACCCAGCCTTTTGATATATTTTAAAATAGATATTTCAATGAGACAATGCTAAAATTTTGCTGAAACTTTCCCTAACTGCCCAAGAGATTTGGTCAGAATTTTGTAATTCACAAAACTCTTTTTCATACCTTAGTAATTGCTGATTTGTCACAGTCGATGGAGTATTTTCTATTCAAGTTCAAATAATTAAACCATCGTGTTTCTCAAGTGAGTCTCTTAGAATGTTAGAATGTCTCTTAGAATGTTGTAAGGTTAATAGAAATAAACAAGGGGTTTTAGTTGTTAGATGCTCAGGAAAAGTTCCCACAGACACTGAAAGTGATAATCTTGTTTGAAAAAGAAGGACTTTAGTTATTTATTCTATGAAACTGTGTTGCAGTTTAGTTTTTGCTTTAATGAAAGATAACTTATGGCATTTATTAAGCTTCTCCTTAGTTAAAATTCATCTACCAAGAGCTGTCCAAGGAACAATTATCTTTAAGTTTCAACATCATAACATGTCCCTGTTTTTGCCTATTGACGTTGAGGGACCAAACCCCTATAGATACTTTTGCCAAATGGCATTGATGCTGCTAAAGAGATTCATAGTAGGAAAGCATTCTGTTGAGACCCACATCTTAATGACTGGAGTCAAGTTTTTGTATTTTGTGGTCTTGTTTTGAAAATACAGACAGTAAAATAAAGCATAAGCCCACTTACGTCACTGTGTCTCTGGACTTTTCAAATGGTATTCTGATCAGTCCATGTCACTGAAAATTATCTTGGTGAATTAGGAGATTTGAATTTTAGAGTCCTACATTTAACTCAGCAATAGTTTACTAATGAAGTAATTTGAGACTTCTTTAAAAACACTATTTTAGGGTGTTAAAAGTTCAAATATTGAAGAGTCAAGATGGCGTACTAGGAGGACAGGGAATTCACGTCTCCTCACAACTAGGGCACCTACCTGTCACCAGTGGGGGGCCACAGACACCTAAGGGAATGGAAGGAACGCCCAGCAACCAGGTAGGATGTGGGGCTTGGGGGGAGTGAAGGGGGAGGAGAAGTGGAGGCAGGACAGGACTGGCACCCCTGAGGGGCAGCTGGGAGAGGGGAAGGGATGCCACCCCCAAAGGGGGAAATTGGGGAACTACTGGGAGGGCAGAGGATCAAAAGGGAGTATGACCAGGTTTCCCCTGCCCACTTGGACCCCCAGGAGCCTGCTGAGATCCCGGGCCTGATCCTCTGGCCACCAAGGCCCCCTCCACCACCCGGGTCCTGAGGGAGGGGGAGGGAGGGAAGGGGGAGCAAAAGTAAAGGCCAGACCTATGGGACCAGCACCCATGAGGGGTGGTTGGGGGAGGGGAGGAGTTCATACACCCAGCGGGACCCATCCACAGTTAGGAGTCCAGCGGCGACGGGGGAGATTCTGGGGGAGATGGTGAGGGAGGAGCACGAAGGAATGGAAGGGAATGGGGCCAGTGCTTTACCTGTCCACTTAGGCACTGGGAAGCCTGTTGGGCTCCTGGGCCTAATCCTGTGCCCTCAGAGCCTCCCTCCTGCCACGCAGAGCCCAAGCCCCGCCCCTACACCACCACTCAGAGCCCTACCTCTACACTCGAAGACCCCCTCCAATGTGCTGGGCCTAAACACCACCCACACAACCTCACCCAGGGCCCTACCTCCAAACTCGGGGACTCCGCACTCCACAGGACCTCCTTTCCACCTGCTGCCTCTCCCTTTCTGCACAGGTCCTAAACACAGGCCCTGCCCCACACTTGAACTTCACCCTGCCTAGACCCCACCCCATTCTCAAACATCACCACCCCTACCTGCCTAGGTCCCACCCCACCTGAAACATCTCCCCTGCCTAAGTCCGACACCTGCCTAAACTACACCCCAAGAGCAAAGGCTTTTTTTTCTTTTCTTTTCTTTTTTTTCTCTTTTAGACTGGGATTTTGTTTTACCTTGTTGATTCATTGTTGCTGATTCTATTTTTATTTTTCCTAATAAATCTTTTATTTTTCTAATTTTTTTTGTTCGTTATACTTTGTTAGTGATCTCTCCTTTTCACTTGTTACCCCTAACCCCCACCCCCCCTTTTTTTTCTTTTTCTTTTTTCTGTTCTGGTTTTATTTTACGTTGTTGCAGTTGTTTCAATTATATTTTATTTTTCCTAATATATTTTTTATTTTTCTAATTTTATTTTGTTTTCTATTCTTTGATATTGTACTCCTCCTTTTTTTCTTTCTTCCTTTTTTATTATTTTTTTTTAACCACACCACAATGCTTGCAGCATCTTGGTTCCCAGACTAGAGGTTGGGCCCAATCACCTGTGGTGGGAGCGCCAAGTTCAAACTGCTGGACTAACAGAGAAACTCAGACCCCAGGGAATACCAATCAGAGTGAGGCCTCCCAGATGTCCTCATCTCAGCACCAAGACCCAGCTCTATCCAACTGCTTGCAAACTCCAGTGCTGGATGTCTCAGGCCAAAAAACCAGTGGGACAGGAATACAGCACCACCCATCAAAAAAAGAAATGACAAAAAAGTTTGTGACAGATGAAGAAGCAAGGTAAAAATCTACAAGACCAAATAAATGAAGACAAAATAGGCAACCTACCTGAAAAAGAATTCAGAGTAATGATGGTAAAGATGATCCAAATTCTGAGAAACAGAATGGATAAAATAAAAGAAACAATTAACAAGGATCTAGAAAAACTAAAGAGCAAACAAACAGTGATGAACAACACAATTACTGGAATTAAAAATACTCTAGAAGGAATCAATAACAGAATGACTGAGGCAGAAGAACAGATAAGTGAGCTGGAAGATAAAATGGTGGAAATAACTACTAAGAGCAGAATAAAGAAAAAAGAATGAAAATAACTGAGCACAGTCTCAGAGACCTCTGGGACAACATTAAACACATGAACATTTGAATTACAGGGGTCCCAGAAGAAGGAAAAAAGAAACGGTTTGAGAAAATATTTGAAGAGATTATAGTGGAAAAGTTCCCTAACATGGGAAAGGAAATAGGCTATAAACTCCAGGGAGCACAGAGAGTAACATTCAGGATAAACCCAAAGAGAAACACACCAAGACACATATTAATCAAACTATCAAAAATTAAATACAAAGAAAAAATATTTAAAGCAGCATGGGAAAAACAATAAATAATATACAAGGGAATCCCCATAACGTTAGCAGCTGATTTTTCAGCACAACCTCTATAAGCCAGAAGGAAGTGGCAGGACATATTTAAAGTGATGAAACGGAAAGACCTATACCAAGAATACCCAGGAATGATCTCATTCAGATTTGAGAGAGAAATTAAAACCTTTACACACAAGCAAAAGTTAAGAGAATTGAGCACCACCAAACCAGCTTTAAAACAACTGCTAAAGGAACTGCTCTAGGCAGGAAACACGAGAGATGGAAAACACCTACAATAACCCAAAACAATTAAGAGAATGTTAATAGGAACATACATATCGATAGTTACCTTAATCCTGAACGGATAAATGCTCCAACCAAAACACATAGACTGGCTGAATGGACACAAAAACAAGACCCATACATATGCTGTCTACAAAAGACCCACTTCAGACCTAGGGACAGAGACAGACTAAAAGTGAGAGGATGGGAAATGATATTCCATGTGAATGGAAATCAAAAAAAAACTGGAGTAGCAAACCTCATATCAGACAAAATAGACTTTAAAATAAAGACTATTACAAGAGACAAAGAAGGACATTACATAATGCTCAAGGGATTGATCCAAGAAGAGGATATAACCATTGTAAATATTTATGCACCCAACATAGGAGGAACTTAATACATAAGGCAAAAATTAACAGCCATAAAAGAGGAAATCGACAGTAACACAATAATAATAGGGAACTTTAACACCCCACTTTCACCAATGTACAGATCATCTGAAACGAAAATAAATAAGGAAACACAAGCTTTAAATGACACATTAAACAAGATGGATTTAATTGATACTTATAGGACATTACATCAAAGAAAAGCAGAATTCACTTTCTTCTCAAGTGCTCATGGAACATTCTCCAGGATAAACTATATCTTGGGTCACAAATCAAGCTTTGGTAAATAGAAGAAAATTGAAATCATATCAAGTATCTTTTCCAACCACAACACTATGAGACTAGATATCAATTACAGGAAAAAGACTGTAAAAAGTACAAACAAATGGAGGCTAAACAATACATTACTAGGTAACCAAGAGATCCCTGAAGAAATCAAAGAGGAAATCAAAATGTACCTAGAAACAAATGACAATGAAAACACAATGACTCAAACCTATGGGATGCAGCTAAAGCAGTTCTAAGAGGGAAGTTTATAGCAATACAATCCTACCTCAGTAAACAAGAAAAATCTTAAATAAACAACCTAACCTTACACCTAAAGCAATTAGAGAAAGAAGAACAATAAAAACCCAAGAGTTAGCAGAAGGAAAGAAATCATAAAGATCAGATCAGAAATAAATGAAAAAGAAATGAAGGATACAATAGCAAAGGTCAATAAAACTAAAAGCTGTTTCTTTGAGAAGATAAACAAAATTGATAAACAAAATTGATAAACCATTAACCAGACTCATCAAGAAAAAAAGGGAGATGATACAAATCAACAGAATTAGAATTGAAAATGGAGAAATAACAACAGACACTACAGAAATACAAAGGTCATGAGAGATTACTACAAGCAACTCTATGCCAATAAAATGGACAACCTGGAAGAAACGGAAAAATTCTTAGAAAACTGCAACCTTCTGAGACTGAACCAGGAACAAATAAAAAATAAAAACAGACAAATCACAAGCATTGAAATTGAAAATGTGATTAAAAATCATCCAACAAACAAAAGCCCAGGACCAGATGGCTTCACAGGTGAATTCTATCCAACATTTAGAGAAGAGCAAACAACTATCTTTCTCAAACTGTTCCAAAATATAGCAGAGGGAGGAACACTCCCAAACTCATTCTATGAGGCCACCATCACCTTGATACCAGAACCAGAGAAGGATGTCACAAAGAAAGAAAACTACAGGCCAATATCACTGATGAACATAGATGCAAAACTCCTCAACAAAATACTAGCAAACAGAATCCAACAGCACATTAAAAGGATCATACACCATGATCAAATGGGGTTTATCCCAGGAAAGCAAGAATTCTGCAATAAGCAAATTAATCCATGTGATATACCACATTAACAAATTGAAGAATAAAAACCATATGATCATCTCAATAGATGCAGAAAAAGCTTTTGACAAAATTCAACACCCATTTATGATAAAAACTCCCCAGAAAGTAGTCATAGAGGGAACCTACCTCAACATAATAAAGGCCATATATGACAAACCCACAGCCAACATCATCCTCAATGGTGAAAAACTGAAACCATTTCCTCTAGGATCAGGAACAAGACAAGGTTGTCCACTCTCACCACTTTTATTCAGCATAGTTTTGTACATTATAGCCACAGCAATCAGAGGTGAAAAATAAATAAAAGGAATCCAAATTGGAAGAGAAGTAAAGCTGTCACTGTTTGCAGATGACATGATACTATATATAGAAAATCCTAAAGATGCTACCAGAAAACTACTAGAGCTAATCAATGAATTTGGTAAAGAAGCAAGATACAAAATTAATGCACAGAAATTTCTTGCATTCCTATACGCTAATGATGAAAAATCTGAAAGAGAAATTAAGGAAACACTCCCATTTACAATCGCAGTAAAAGAATAAAATACATAGTAATAAACCTACATAAGGGGACAAAAGATCTGTATACAGAAAACTAGAAGACACTGATGAAAGAAATTAAAGATGATACAAACAGATGGAGAGATATGCCATGTTCTTGGATTGGAAGAATAAACATTGTGAATATAACTCTACTACCCAGAGCAATCTACAGATTCAGTGCAATCCCCATCTAACTACCAATGGCATTTCTCACAGACCTAGAACAAAAAAATCACAATTTGTATGGAAACACAAAAGACACCAAATAGCCAAAACAATCTTGAGAAAGAAAAATGGAGCTGGAGGAATCAGGCTCCCAGACTTCAACCTTTATTACAAAGCTACAGTAATAAAGACAGTATGGTACTGGCACTGGCACAAAAACAGAAAGATAGATCAATGGAACAGGATAGAAAGCCCAGAGATAAACCCACACACATATGGTCACCTTATCTTTTTTTTTTTTTTTTAAATTTTGTTTATTTATTTCCTTTTGGCTGTGTTGGGTCTTCGTTTCTGTGCATGGGCTTTCTCTAGTTGCAGTGAGTGGGGCCACTCTTCATCGCGGTGCGTGGGCCTCTCACTGTCATGGCCTCTCTTGTTGTGGAGCACAAGCTCCAGACGCGCAGGCTCAGTAGCTGTGGCTCACTGGCCTCGTTGCTCCGTGGCATGCGGGATCTTCCCAGACCAGGGCTCGAACCAGTGTCCCCTGCATCGGCAGGCAGATTCTCAGCCACTGCACCACCAGGGAAGCCCGGTCACCTTATCTTTGATAAAGGAGGCAGGAATGTACAGTGGAGAAAGGACAGCCTCTTCAATAATTGGTGCTGGGAAAACTGGACAGGTACATGTAAAAGTATGAGATTACATCACTCCCTAACACCATACACAAAAATAAGCTCAAAATGGATTAAAGACCTAAATGTAAGGCCAGAAACTATCAGACTCTTAGAGGAAAACATAGGGAGAACACTCTATGACATAAATCACAGCAAGATCCTTTTTGACCCACCTCCTAGAGAAATGGAAATAAAAACAAAAATAAACAAATGAGACCTAATGAAATTTAAAATCTTTTGCACAGTAAAGGAAACCATAAACAATACAAAAAGGCAACACTCAGAATGGGAGAAAATATTTGGAAATGAATCAACTGACAAAAGATTAATCTCCAAAATATACAAGCAGCTCATGCAGCTCAATATCAAAAAAACAAACAACCCAATCCAAAAATGGGCAGAAGACCTAAACAGACATTTTGCTAAAGAAGATATACAGATTGCCAACAAACACATGAAAAGATGCTCAACATAACTAATCATTAGAGACATGCAAATCAAAACTACAATGAGGTATCACCTCACACCAATCAAAATGGCCATCATCAAAAAACCTACAAACAGTAAATGCTGGAGAGGGTGTGGAGAAAAGGGAACCCTCTTGCACTGTTTTTGGGAATGTAAATTGGTACAGCCACTATGGAGAACAGTATGGAGGTTCCTTAAAAGACTAAAAGTAGAACAACCATATGACACAGCAATCCCATTATTGGGCATATACCCTGAGAAAACCATAATTGAAAAAAGGTCATGTACCACAATGTTCATTGAAGCACTATTTACAATAGCCAGGATGTGGAAGCAACCTAAGTGTCCATCAACAGATGAATGGATAAAGAAGATGTGGCGCATATATACAATGGAATATTACTCAGCCATAGAGAGAAATGAAATTGAGTTATTTGCAGTGAGGTGGATGGACCTAGAGTCTGTCACACAGAGTGAAGTAAGTCAGAAAGAGAAAAGTAAATACCGTATGCTAACACATATATATGGAATCTAAAAAAAAAAAATGGTTCTGACAAACCTAGGAGTTGGACAGGAGTAAAGACAGATGTAGAGAATGGACTTGAGAATGGCAGTGGAAGGTTAAGCTGGGATGAAGTGAGAGATTAGCATTGACATATACACACTACCAAATGTAAAATAGATTGCTAGTGAGAAGCAGCTTCATGGCACAGGGAGATCAGCTTGGTGCTTTGCGACCTACTAGAGGGTGGGATAAGGAGGGTGGGAGGGAGATGCAAGAGGGAGGGCATATGGGGATATACGTATGCATATAGCTGATTCACTTTGTTTTACAGCAAAAACTAACACTACAGTGTAAAGCAATCACACTCCAATAAAGGTGTTAAAAAAGACACTAATTAATTAATTAAATTTTTTAAAATACTTTTTAGAAATTCAGTGTTCATGTGTTACACTCTGAAAGTTATTTTATTTTTGCAAAAGCAGTCAGATAGAATTCAGCATTTAAAAAAATACATTGGCTATATTCCCTGGTTTGTGCAATACATCTTTGAGACTATCTTTTTTTAAAATTTATTTATTTTATTTATTGATTTCTGGCTGCGTTGGGTCTTCGTTGCTGCACGTGGCCTTTTTCTCTAGTTGTGATGAGTGGGGGCTACTCTTCCATTGTGGTTTGTGTGCTTCTCATTGCCGTGGCTTCTCTGGTTGAGGAGCATGGGCTCTAGGCATGCAGGCTCAGTAGTTGTGGCTCATGGGCTCTAGAGCACAGGCTAAGTAGTTGTGGCACACGGGCTTTGCTGCTCCATGGCATGTGGGATCTTCCCGGACCAGGGCTAGAACCTGTGTCTCCTGCATTAGCAGGTGTATTCTTAACCACTGCACCACCAGGGAAGCCTGAGAATACAGCATTTTAAATTAATTTCCTAAACAAAAAGAAAAATGACCAACATCCCAGTAGAAAATAATGAACAGAGGGCAGAAATAAACAGTATACAGAAAGGAAATGAAATAACTCTAAAATATATAAAATGATGCTCAACCTCACTTACAATTTAAAAAAGCAATTTAACAATAGATGAAGATACTACTTTTTTCCTAGTAAGTATTGTGTCTGTAAGAGACACCGTCATATATTTCTGTCAGAAATGTAAAATGGTGTGACTCTTATAGAGGACAACCTGGTTATCGAAGTTAAAAATGGTTCAATTGGATATCTATTTGAAAAACAAATAAACTTTAATCCATACCTTATACTATATAAAACATTACCCAACATAGACTGCAACATAAAACCTAATATTATTAAACTTCTAGAAGAAAACATAGGAGAAAATTTTTATGAGCTTAGGTTAGGCAAAGATTTCATAGATATGACACCAAAATCATGATCTATGAAAGAACAAACTGAGGGCTTCCCCGATGCTGCAGTGGTTAAGAATTCTGCCTGCCAATGCAGGGGATATATGTTTGAGCCCTGGACTGCGAAGATCGCACATGCCGCAGAGCAACTAAGCCAGTGTGCCACAACTACTGAGCCTGCACTCTAGAGCCCCTGAGCCAAAACTACTGAGCCCACATGCTGCATATACCAAAGCCCATGTGCCTGGAACCCATGCTCCACAACAAGAGAAGCCACTGCAATAAGAAGCCTGCACACCACAATGAAGAGTAACCCCTGCTTGCCACAACTAGCAAAAGCCCACACGCAGCAACGAAGACCTAGTGCAGCCAAAAATAACTAAATAAATAGATTTTAAAAAAGAACAAACTGATACAATGGACTTCCTCAAAATTAAAATGTCCTATTCTTTGAAAGATTATGAAGAAGACAAAGCACCCACTGAAGGGAATATTTAATAAAACACTTATATAATGAATAACTTGCATACAGAATACATAAAAAAAGCACCCAAAATTCTGTAAGAACTAACAGCTTCACCAAATAAGATTACAAATAGCAAATAAGTACATTAAAAATGCTCAACATCATTAATTATTAGAAAAGTATAAATTAAAACCACATTGAGATACCACTACACCTTTATTAGAATGGCTGAAATTAAAAGAATTTACCATACATAATATTGACAATGGTCTGGGACACATGGAACTCCCATATACTGCTGCTGAGAATATAAAATGATACAAATAACTTTGGGAAACAGTTTGGTAGTGTCTTAAAAGTTAAACATACATTGGTTAATCAAGATGGTGGAGTAGGCATACCTAGAACTCAACTACCCCTGTGAACGCATCAAAATTATGTCTATGTGTGGAGTAATTCTCAATGAAACTAACTGGAAACTGGCAGAAAGACTCCTGTATAACTAAGGTTGTAAGAAATACCCACACAGGATTGGATAATAAAGGAAGAAAAGTGGTCAGGTTGGGACCTCTGTCCTTCAGAGAAGACTCAGAGTAAAAGGGAGAATGCATGTGTGGAGATCTGCCCTGAGGAGTGAGCTATTTAAGCCACGTGTTGGGTGCCCCACTTCTGGAGTCAGACACAGGGAAGACCAGCCCCATTGGCTGTTTGGAGGGCAACTTGGACTAACAAGAGGGCTGTGGGAAGCCTGAACTCTGCTCATGAGGAGCATACAAGCACTTGCTTGCTACTAAGGCTGAGAAAAGAGGGAAGACTGAGGACTGCTCCAGTGGCTACCTGGTTTCCCATGACTTCCTTGTGTGTGCCCAAATCTGAGCAGAGTGTGAGATAGTTCAACTATGGGACACAGAAGTGAATTGGACATGGCACAGTATCTGAGCACAGTGGGGGTGGCCGTTGCAGATGCTTGCATGGACAGAGTTTCATGGGTGATCCCAATTTGATAGCCTCCAGACAGACAGAGCCCATGCTACATACATGATGAGAGCCCACACAGGCCCTGCCTTCCCTGGAGAGCAGCTCCATGAAAGGGTGAGGGCAGTGGAGGCTAAGGGGTCATCAACTTTGGGGGACAAAGGACCCTCAGACACAGTGGGTCTGGCATTGCTGGTGGTTGCACAGGCTGCACAACAGAGGCAGACCAGACCTCTGTCTGAAGCCAGCCCATGACAGCTCATGCCCTGTCACAAGCCAAGAGCCCACATGGACCTCCCTTACTGCAGCATTGCTACCCTCTGGGTTAAGGGTACTGGTGCTATGATATGAAAGAGCACATACTTAAAAGGAAGAGAGCCAACCCAGACTCGACAATGAGGGCTTTTGTTCCATCAACTTGGGATCCAAACCTGCCCCCGAGAGGGTGGTAATGGCCACTGAACAGAGTGGAAACCCCACGTCATATCTGACTAAACCTAGGCTGCCAATTTCTAGCCCCACCCCTACCAAGGTGATAGCTACCAGCATGCCCTAAGGAAAGATGTGACTTTTGTTCATGTCAAATCCAGCTCTCCCAATAAAGCCACTGAGCACCTGTAGACTGTATAGGGATGCTGCCACATATGAAAATCCCTTCAATAGTGGTAAAGGTAATTGTTTTACTTATATTCATAGAGACAGAAAAAGTTAAGCAAAACGGAAAGAGAGAGAGGAACTGGTTTCAACTGAAAGAGCAAGAGAAAATCCCTGAAAAAAAAAATGAATGAAACAAACAATATTTGAATTAAAGAATTCAAAGCATTACTAACAAGAATGCTAACTGAATTAGGGAAAAGAGTAGATAAGCACAGTGAGAATTTTAACAAGGAATGAAAAACAAACAAAAAAAGAATGACTCAGAACTGAAGAATACAGTAACTTAAATGAAAAACACAGTAAAAGGAAAGAACAGCAGAGTAGGTGATACAGAAGAACACACAAATGATCTGGAAGTTTGAATAATGGAAATCACCCAAACAGAACAGCAAAAAAGAAAAGCAAATTTAAAAAATGATAAGAGTTTAAAGGATATTTGGGATAACAGGAAGTGAACCAACATTTGCATTATAGGGCTTCTAGAAGGAAAGAGAGAGAGAAGGGAATCAAAAATGTATTTAATGAAATTATGGCTGAAAACTTCCCAAACCTGAAGAAGGAAACAGATATCCAGGTACAGGAAGAACAGAGGGTCCCAAACAAGTTGAACTCAAACAGACCCACACTAATACATATCATATTAAAATGGCAAATGATAAATATAGAGATTTCTACAGGCAGCAAGAGAAAAACAAAGTCATATACAAGGGAATCTCCATAAGGCTATCAGTTGATTTTTCCACAGAAAATCTGCAGGCCAGAAGAGAGTGGCATAATATATTTAAAGTGCTGACAGGGGAAAACCTGCAACTAAGGATATTCTACCAATCAAGATTATCATTTAGAATTGAAGGAGAGCTAAATAACATCTCAGACAAGCAAAAACTAAGAGGTCATAAATACTACACTAACCCTAAAAGAAATATTAAATGGTCTTCTCTAAGTGGAAAAGAAAAGGCTATAACAAGAAGTAAATATCTATAGGAAAAGAAAAATTTCACTATGAAAGGCAAATATATAGCAAAGGCTGAGGATTGATCACTTAAGTAGTATGAAGTTTAAAGATAAGAAATGTAGAATAAGTATAACTGCAATAATCAGTAAAGGGATAAACATGACAATGTAAAATCAGAAACACAAAATGTGGGGGAAGGGAGTAAAAATATAGATCTTTTGGAATGTGTTTGAACCTAAAGGACTAGGATGTTTTAAAGGATGTTTAAAACAAATAGATCTAGTTATAGGTCAACATAATGAACCCCATGGTAATCACAAATCAAAAACTTACACTGTATATGCAAAAGCTAGAAAGGAAGGAACACAAGCATACTACTAAAGAAAATCATCAAACCACAGGGAAGAAACATAATGAAGAAGAAATGAACAGAGAAGAACTACAAAACAAACAGAAAACAAGTAATAAAATGTCAATGAATACATACCTATCAATAATTGCTTTAAATGTCAATGGACTAAAATCTCCAAGCAAAAGATATAGGATGACTGATTGGGTGAAAAACAAAATCCATCTATATGTTGCTTACAAGACTCATGTGAGAACTAAAGACTCACAGAGACTGAAAGGGAGAGAATGGAAAAAGCCATTATGTTCAAATGGAAATGACAAGAAACTGGGATTAGCAATACTCATATCAGACAAAGTAGACTTTAAAACAAAGTCTTTAACAAAAGACAAAGAGGGGTGTTATATAATGATGAAGGGATCAATACCAGAAAAAGATATTTTACTGGTTAACATATATGGACCCAGAAAGGAACACCCACATATATAAAGCAAATATTAGCAAACATAAAGGGAGAAATTGAAAACAATACAAGTAATAGAAGGGGATTTAACACCCCACTTACATCAATCTACAGATCATCCAGGCAGAAAATCAACAGGCAACAGCAGTCTTAGATGACACAATAGATCGGTTGGACTTAATAGATATCTATAGGACATTCCATCCAAACCAGCAGAATACACATTCTTTTCAAGTGCACAAGGAACATTCTACAGGATTGATAACATGTTATGCCACAAAACATGTCTCAACAAATTTGAGAGGACAGTAATTATATCAAGCATTTATTCTGACCACAGTGTATGAAACTAGAAATCAATCACAGGAAGGAATATGGAAAAGCACAAATGCATGGAGACTAAACACCATGCTACTAGAAAACCAAAGGGCAAATGAAGACGCAAAGAGGAAATCAGAAAATACCTCAAAGCAAATGAAAATGGGATGCAGCAAAAGCAGTTCAAAGAGGGAAGTATATAGCAATTACATGCCTACCTCAAACAAGAAAAAAATCAAATATATGACCTAACCTTCCAACTAAAGGAATTAGGAAAAGAAGAACAATCAAAGCCCAAAGTCAGCAGAAGGAAGGAAAAAATAAAGATCAGAGAGGAATAAATAAAAGAGACTAAAATATAACAGAAAAGATCAATGAAACCAAGAGCTGGTTATTAGAAAAGATAAACAAATTGGATAAACCTTAACCAGGCTCATCAAGAAGAAAAGAGAAGGGACCTGAACAAATAAAACAAGAAATAAAAGAGGAGAAATACCAGAGAGGTACAAAAATCATGAAGGGAAACTATGAACAGTTATTTATTTGTTATGCCAATAAATTGCACAACCAAGAAGGAACTGACAATTTCTAGAAAGATACAACCTTCAGAGACTGAATCAGGAGGAAATAGACAATCTGAACAGACTGATCACTAGTAGTGGAATTGAATTTGTAACAAAAATCTCCCAGCAAACAAAAGTTCAACACTGGTTGGCTTCACATGGGAATACAACCAAACATATAAAGAAGAGCTAATACCTATCATCAAACAATTCAAAAAAATAAAGAGGATGAAACACTCTCAAATTCTTTCTATAAGGCCACCATTACAATATTTTCTTGGATCTGTCTCCTAAGGCAAAATAAATAAAAGCAAAATTAGGGACTTATCTGGTGGCACAGTGGTTAAGAATCTGCCTGCCAATTCAGGGGACACAGGTTCAAGCCCTGGCCCAGGAAGATCTCACATGCCATGGAGCAACTGAGCCCATGCACCAAAACTACCGAGGCTGCATGCCACAACTACTGAAACCTGTGCACCTAGAGCCTGTGCTCCACAACAAGAGAAACCACTGCAATGAGAAACCCATGCACCACAAGGAAGAGTAGCCCCCGCTCACTGCAACTAAAAAGAGCCCATGCACAGCAACACAGCCACAAATAAATAAATAAATTTATTTTAAAAAATAATAAAAGCAAAAATAAATAAATGGGACCAATTTAAACTTAAAAGATTTTGCACATCAAAGGAATGCATTGACAAAATGAAAAGGCAACCAACTGAATGGGAGAAAATATTTGCAAGTCATATAACCAACAAGTGGTTAATAGTCAACATATATTAACAGCTCGTACAACTTTATAGCAAAAAAAAACCCCAAAGAACCCAATTAAGAAATGAGCAGAAGACCTGAGTAGACAATTCTTCAAAGAAGATATACAGATGGCTAACAGGCACATGAAAAATTGTAAAACATCACTAATCATCAGAGACATGCAAATCAAAACAACCATGAGGTATCACTTCACACCTGTGAATATGGCTAGCACCAAAATGTCTACAAATAACTAATGTTGGTGAGAATAGGAACAAAAGCATTCCCTAGTACACTGTTGGTAAGATTGTAGATTAGTGCAGCCAGTAAGGAAAACATAGGGAGATAAGCTAAAAATAGAACTACTATATGATCCAGCATTTCCACTGCTGGGAATATATTGGAAGAAAATGAAAATACTATTTCAAAGACACACATGCACCCCAGTGTGCATAGTAGCACTAGTTATAATAGCCAAGATATGTAAGCAGCCTAAGTACCCATTAACAGGTAAAGAAAATGTCACACGCACACACACACACACACACACACACACACACATGCACGCACACACTGGAATTTTACTTGGCCATGAAAAAGAATGAAATTCTGCCATTTGCAACAATGTGGATGGACCTAGAGAGTATTATGCTTAGTGAGATAACTCAGAGAAAGAGGATACTGTATGTTATCACTTGTATGTGGAATCTACAAAATAAAACAAACAAATGCATATAACAAAACAGAAAGAGACTCACAGATATAGAAAACAAACAAGTAGATACAAGTGGGGATGGGGTGGGGGTGGGGTGGGGAGGAGCAAGATAGGGGCATGGGATTAAGGGATACAAACTATTGTGTATAAAATAGATAAGCAACAAGGATGTATTGTATAGCAAAGGGAAATATAGCCATTATCTTCTAAGAATTTTAAGGGGAGTATAATCTATATACAATTGAATCAGTATGCTGTACACCTGAAACTAACATAATTATGTGAATCAATTATATTTCAATTTTAAAATATTAATAAGATAGTAAAATACAGAAGAAACAATTTGACCATCAATTTTTTTAAAAGTTAAACATACTCTTACCATATACCATTCTACTACTAGGTATATTCCCACAATATAAACAGCACATATCCATACAAAGATGTATATGTGATGTTCATAGCAACTTTATTTGTAATAGCTAAAAATCAGAAACAAAAGATGAATGAATAAACAAATTATCATATATCCATACAGTGGGATACTTACTAGCCAACAACAGCAACAAAAAATATAAACAAACCCACCTTGTCTTCCATTTTAGATGTCACTGAAGAGTTCCTCTGTACCCACAAGACTTATTTTCACTCTAGGAAGGATAATTTTCAGTGGTTCCATTAAACATGCAATTCTGACACAAGTATTTCTTTAATTTTCCTGGTTCACTTATAGTACTGTTTTCTGAACAACAGGACTTGTATTGTATTGCCATATCAGTTACAATAGAAGTTTTATTACAGAAAATTATGGTAGAGTAACTATTATGAATCTGAAGTTTTTATTTCAAGTTGCTTATAGGATGGAAATTCTTTCTTCCCAGTAGTTTTTACTTTAATTTTGCTTTGGATTTGGGTGTTTGTTTGTTTTCTTTAAATTTTGGTCTATTTAAGATTTTGTCCAATGACAGATGTTTTCTTTTGCTCTAGTTCATATTGTGGCTGAGAAGTTACCAAAGGTATTTGTTTGTTTGTTAGCCTGTGGTGCACACAATAAAAACAATGAATTATTGATACAGGCAACAACTTGAATAAGTCTCAAAATAATTATGCTTAGTGAAAGAAGCCAGAACAAAAGATTACATACTGCATGATTCTATTTATATATAATTTTAGAAAACATAAACTAGCCCACAGTGAAATACAGCAAATCACTGGTTGCCTAGGAACCGGGAGATGGGTTGGGAATAAGGACAGACAAGGAGAGAATTCAAAGGGGCACAAAAATATTTTGACAGGAGATGGGTATGTTCATAATCTTGATTGTGGTCATGGCTTCATGGTTGTATATAAATGTCAAAACATATCAAATTGAACACTTTAATTATGTGTAGTTGATTGTATGTCAAAAATACCTCAATAAAGCTGCTTTAAAAATGCACATACCATTTGCACTGGCAGTTCCAATTCAGAAATCTGTTCTATTCTACAGCAATATTTGCAAGTGTGTGAAATTATATTTTCCCAAGGTAATTTAGTGCACCATAGTTAATAATATCAAAAGACTGAAAACAAATTAAATGTTCATCAGTAAGGAACTTGATAAATCATGTTTCACTATTGAATATTAGGTAGGCGTAATGAAGAATAAGTTCATTTTCTGCTAGTATGGAATAATCTGTAATATATCAAGTAATAAAAAACAGATGCAGAACAGTGTATATCCTGCTAACTTTTGTATTTAAAAAATTAAAACTATATTTGCATGTACATATATTTTTATATTTTAAAAAAATCTATGGAAAGATCCACATAAAATTGATACTAGTCATTTGTCTCTAGCGCAGAAAGTAGATGATTTGGAGACAAAAGCATGAGAGACTTTTCACCATATACTCTCTGGGCTTTCCTTGAATTCTGCTCATTACTTTTTCAGATCCACCTTGATATAATGCCCAATCTAGCCATTACATTTTATTCCCTTTAAAATTATTTTACTTCTTGTTATATTGCATACCACTACTAATATGCAAAGGGTTGAAGATTAGCAGAACTTTGATTAACATTGCTTTAAAAAATATTTGCAATACTTTTCCTGTGCACTTACCTGTGCAAGATTAAGCAAATCTTTTGATGTAAATAGCCTCTAGCTAAATAAAATAGTAGCAGACCCAAGAGGATAAATGACATCATCAATAACAGAGAGACAACAAGAAGATTTAGGCTAGGGGCTTCCCTGGTGGTGCAATGGTTGAGAGTCCGCCTGCAGATGCAGGGGACATGGGTCATGTCCCGGTCCGGGAAGATCCCACATGCCGCGGAGCGGCTGGGCCCGTGAGCCATGGCCGCTGAGCCTGCGCGTCTGGAGCCTGTGCTCCGCAACGGGAGAGGCCACAGCAGTGAGAGGCCCGCGTACTGCAAAAAAAAAACCAAGAAAACAAAAACAAAAACAAAAACAAAACTCAGTAAAGTGGAGGAAGATTTCATGGCACCAGAAAATTACATCCTCCAAAACTATTGACTATTATTGGACCTTGTCACTCAATTAAAGGAAGACAGCTTTTAGCCCCAAATCTTTCTTATGATATACACATTTAGCTGAAACTTTTAATTCTTTATTTAAATATTTAATAAATGTTTCTTAGACCTTTGCGGAAATATTCAAGCAAATTGATTGTACCAACTATTATACATTTTCCACTCTTGGCTGGCATCCTTTCCAACTCCACTGACCACAAAAGCAAGTTGCTTGGAAGTTTGTGTTCACTAACTTAGCTTCTAGCAATTCCTTTCTTTCTGCCTCCTGTTTCTTTTTCATAAATTATTAGTGTCCCTCTATGCCACAGGAATTTAAAAAGCCTGTATGAAACTCTGTTATTTGGGGTGTAGTAGTAGCTCTCCATAGGAGACTCTATTATTCCTACTTATTCTATCTTGTATATATAGGATTGCAAAGCCTTATGTATCTCTATTAGGACATTTTAAAATTAGTACAAGTAAACTCATGCTTATCTCAACAATGTCAATAGACATAAAACAAAAATTAATATTCAATTTGTATAGTAATTGATTCCATGTATATTTAAAATGGCTTACCTTTAACAGGGGCCATTAAAAACATTTTCCATTAAATCTTAGTTTTCTGTTTATGTGGCAGTAGTGGTAGTGTTGGTGTGCTTGTTTTGAGAAGCATTTCTAGTACAGTTCATTATATTAGCTGGGCAGTTAATTATTCTAATTACTAAGATTGACAACTACATTGGGTTTATACAATTTTTAACAATTCTTGTATATTTTCCTTCTTAAGAAAAGTACTAACATTTAAGGAATTACAGGTTGGAAGGACACAATTTTCTTATTTTCTTCAAAGGACTTCATACTGCCACTTTTTTTGTATAATAGCTATAGCCCCAAATAGTAAGATATTAGGTAATCGCAATAGTGGGAATGTTAGATACTTCTCCATTGTGACTCCCTTTTCAAAACCTGCTTTATTTTTCACTCAAGTGGTGTCTCCATGACTCCAGCATCTGCAAGTAAATGCTTAATTTCCAGATGGTTAACAACCATGTAAAATTCCACATAGATTCATTCAAGGAAGCAAACAGTTGTATGTTTTCCAATGCACATAGTCAAACCAGTGGGGGAAAATTTTGTTTTTAAGCATTTAGAAGTTCAAATGAGCCTTCTTCCTATTCTTTAAAACTGAACTGTATGCTGTCCTTCAATAATTACAAGAATGAAACATGTCTTCACCCAAAACAAAATGGATGACAAAAAAAATAATGAAGCCAGTTTTCAAGAGACTGTGCCTGTCTATCAGTCAGCTGAAAGTCACCCAAAGCATCTGATTGCTAAGCCCAGGACTTGGCACACAATTATTTATGGTAAATATATTGAATGAATTAAAAATGAGAGGTCATTTCTTGTTGTGGAAAAAAACTAGGAAGCAATATATTTTAATCCACAGAGTTTTCAAAATCTAGAATTTTAATCATAAAGGTGTGTTTCCCTTCGTACATGTGTATTATAGGCTACTGAATGGCATTTTATTTCATTTTTGTATAAATTTATTTAGTTATTTATTTTTGTCTGCGTTGGGTCTTTGTTGCTGCATGTGGGCTTTCTCTAGTTGCGGTGAGTGGGGGCTACATTTCATTAAGGTGCACAGGTTTCTCATTGTAGTGGCTTCTCTTGTTGTGGAGCACAGGCTCTAGGCACGTGGACTTCAGTAGCTGTGGCATGTGGGCTCAGTAGTTGTGGCACAGAGGCTTTCTTGTTCAGTAGCATGTGGGATCTTCCCCAACAGGGGCTCGAACCCATGTCCCCTGCATTGGTGGGAGGATTCTTAACCACTGTGCCACCAGGGAAGTCCCTGAATGGCATTTTAGAATGTACACATTAAGCAATTCAGAGTCTTGAGTGAAATTTACTCTATCAAAACACTCCTTAGGCGATGAAAGCAAAAGCTGAAGTACACTAAATAATGTTAATAATTAACATCACTTAATCTTCACCAAAACCTTGTGAAGTAGGTATTATTTAAAATAAGTATTACTTATTCCTTTTTTCAGGTAAGAAAGTTGAGACTTAGAGAGGCTTGGTAACTTACCTAGATCATATATCTAGAGTAAGTAGCAGATGGCATCAATCAAATAACTCCAAAGTTTGGATTCTTCTCACTGTAGCACATTATATTCCCTTCCCCCATAGTTAATCCGTTCCTCCTCTGAATTCCCATAGCAGTGTTGCTCATAATCATTTAGCTCTGCTGATGCTGCATGTTTTGTGTGTCATGTTATCTGTTTACTATTCTGTTAATTTCCATGCTCATTTTTATTGTGCTTTGTCATATTCTTTTACCTTTGCTCTGTTTACATTTTTCTGACTTTAATACTTAGTTTATTATTTATCTTTCTTTGTATTATAATAAATTATTTAAAACTATACATTTCCCTTTAGCACTGCTTTAGCTGCATCCCACAAGTTTGGGTATATAGTAATTTTATAAATTATATAAATATTTTATAAACATCATTTTCAATTCATCTATAATCAGTTGATTATTTAAGAGCCTATCTTTGTTTTTCCAAAGTGTTTTTCTTTTAACCTTTTTAGTATTGATTAATAATTTAATTGCCGTGTTGTCAGGTGACATGGATTATATGATAATAGTTTAGAATTTATGAAGACTTCTTTTATGAAGGGGTTTATCATTTCAAGGGGTTGTCCATAACTCTTTGAACAGTATCATAAGAGCCCTTGATAGAACATTTAGTCTGTATCCCACCTTGGACCATAAGGATAAATTGATGAGTCTTCTCCCAAGGATTATTTCTATAACTCAGTTGAAAATTCTTTAATATATCTGCCTTGGTGGAAAGGGAGATTCAGTAAATAGGAAAAACAACAACATCAAAGCTAGAGGTTATGTCTGTGCAGAATGTAGATTTCAGTTCAAATATGTAACATGTTATTGCTTTATAAATTAAATCAATAGGTATTGAAAGTCTGATTTGTGGTTTATGATGCAATGTAATACCTCCTTTTAGAACAGAAAAAAAGGCACTAAAACCAACAAATGAACAAACAAAAATTGGCCACTCCCAAGAGGTTTTCCTTTGTCAAGACATATTCCCATTTTTCAGGCTCTGACACATGCTTGTTGCATAATGGGAATATGCCCCGATCAAACTGTCTGATCAGCTGGTGGCACATGCCTACCTGCTAGTGAGCACAAATAATGAGTAACCATATTATCTGCCAATGCCTTTTTTTCCTGCTGTTGTGAACAGCTGTGACTGATCTGTTTCAGCTTTTTAAATTACTTTTGTTTTCCTAAAGCTATTTTCCCCTTTCTTCTACTTAAAATCCACTTAAGTCAAATAGAAATAAGATTCTTTTTAAAAATAATTAATACCTATCCTTCTTTTATGTTTCCCTAAACTCTATAGTAAAACTATTCCATATGATAAGATTAAGTTAATTGAATCAAGTTAATTTTAAATTCTAAAGAAGAGTTAAATATCTAATGTGATCATGTAAATTGACAATTACAGAAAAATTGACTGAATTTCTTTTTGTAGGTTATTTAGAACAGAAATTTGATAGCCAAGAACCCTAAGAAAGGGTGGACTTCAATGGGCCAATGAATCCTATAAAATTATGTACAAAATATTGTTTTGGGCAGTGATTTTTCTAAGGAGAGGTATACTTTTATTATTAAATTCTCTAGGACAAAGAGAACATAAACTAAAAAATAATTGATATAGCAATAGACATATTTTCTTTAAATTACTGTAAATCCTTATATCAACATAAATAACTTGGACACTTTCTCTTCCACACTTCTAGTACTTCTTTAAAATATTACTTTTTATTAACATTCACTAAATGACTTTATTTTAGAACCAAGTAAATTTCAAGAAACATGAAGTATTTAGCATTTTCCAACTTTGGGTAATTCTTACTGATGTCTTCTGTAACAAATACACAGTAGTTTAACCTTTTTAAATTGGTGTTAAATTTAGCTATCTCTAAATTTCCAAGCACACAACATTTAATTAAATGTTATATTTTCCAGTTTTATTTAAATAGTTTTCTTGTTTTTTGCTCTGTCACAGTGAGCCAAAATCTTGATTAAAAATAAGTTTTTATAAACCACACTTAGGACACAAAACAAAAAACAAAAAACTGAGACCTCCAACAGGAAATCCAAAAAAATAGCATACAAGAAAATTTATATTTAAGGTAGAAAAAAAGCCAATCGCATTTTAGGGAAGTTTGAGTACCCCTAAATGATAATTGTCTTAATGATATTGGAGGTATGTTCTTTGTAGGTTTAATCTAGATATGGGAGGGAAATTTCAAAGCTCAAACTCAAAGGAAGAATGCAATCAGGAAAAAATGAAGAAATCCTTGCTGTCAGAACAATTGACAAAACCTCTCCCTGGCCTCACATAAATTTCTCTCTCAGAGGAAGGCTTTAAATTGACAGATCTTATGTCACGTTATTTAATTTGAAGCAACCAAAGCCGCCTTTGGTTGATTCCAGCAGGAAATTAATTAACTTTTTCAATATTGAGTAATCTCCAGAATCACTAAGAGCACAAGAGAACCAGTCTCAAAGGCAATGAAGTTAGAAACAATGCCCATAAACCACTTCTACCAATAAATATTAGATGTTGTCCTTGTAGTGTTTCTATTACAAAGACAGGCTAATCAATACTGCCCCTGGTACTGCTCGGTTATTGTTCCTGGAAAATTGATCTGCATGCAGCACCATAGTCAAACTTGCCAACTTTGCTAACATTATCAGCAGTTCTTCCACCTCTATTGCTACATCTTCACCATTGCTACCACCACCTATACCACTTACACCATTGCCACCACTAGCAAGGAGAGAATATTTGTCTTTTTCTTGGAGAAACTGTGTCAAGAGAAAGACCTCATTTTCTAGATGAAGAGGAGGCTGGGAAAATGAGTATTCATTATTCAGAAATGAGCTATGTTTCCCGTCAAAACTCACAAAATGAGAATAATACAAATATAGAAAGGAATAATAGCACTGAGCTGTCAAAAAATATTCAGTGAGGTTCTTCTTCTACTAAAACTTCTAAATATGTATTTGGACATATACATCTATATGTATAATTACATATAATACAAAACAACTATGCCTTGCACATCAAATACACACTCATTACCACCACAAAGACTTATTAGTTATCACATCCTGTTTCAAGATCTCTAGAGGATGCCCATGCCTTTTCTTATTCCAACATAATTCTGTCTCAATAATCTTTAAAATATAGACTAACATATAATAATATGAGAGATACAAAGAGAAAAAGAAAGAAAAATGGTAATTAGTTTGTAGTGTGTGTGTGTGTGTGTGTGTGTGTGTGTGTGTGTGTGTGTATGTACATGTAATCCTGCAAGAATAACAATATGAGTATACCCTTCTTTGTATCTACAACTGGTTATAAGGCTATAGTTGGTATTTATGACCTCCATATCTCATTAACCATCCCATTTACTGATTCCCTATCCTTCAGCTAATACCTAATCTGGCCTGGGTTCTTTGCCTAAGTTTTTTACCTTAACAACACCCTGGAAGTCCTTCTTCTATGGTATTGCTTTTTATTCCATTTAATGAACATGGATGTATCAGAGACCTTCTGGCATCTATCTAATACTCCTTTCTGTCTCCTTTGTGTAGTGGTAAATCTCTTTCCTTTTGAGCGGCTAAATTATCCAATCCAGTTGAGTATTTTCACCTCTCATTAAGTGGCAATATAAGCCTAAAATTGCCAGGCAGAAATCTCAGTTCAATGGAACTGTTAGAGTATCTCCATGAAAGAATTTCCCTGGATATATTCAAACCTGTGAACAAGAATGCAGGGCTGTATACATAAGCAAATACCATGAATATGAAAGAAAATGCATCATTCAATGAATTCAGAGCATTAAAGCCATCCTATAAGAGAGCACTACAACGTCATAAGAATTTGACTCCCAGCTGTAACTGAGTTTTCTCAGTTTTATAAGACAAACTGCTTCTCAGTGTTAAAGTATATGGTAAACCCACGAAATCCCATGCAAATCAGCTCATTGCACCACAAATATGTATCTTATGAATATTGATTGACTGAATAGCTTCAAAAAGCAAGATAATATCATCCATCCTGCTGGTAGACACAGACCCTAATTCAACAGAACAATTACTGTGTTGACTAGTTGAAAGCATTCTTGACTTAAGTGTTAACACAGCCAAACCTTAATTACTGTCATGGAATACCATATAACATGTTTCTATCCAAGGAATGTATCTTCATTATTATGAAGTAGAGGCTAGAGACACAGGGACAGGAATCAAACCTGAATGAATTCAAACTTTTGGATCTTGGACTTATGTTCTCATGATGCTATATAAGCTCCAAGAAAATTAAATGCTTACCGAGGGAGAGAGGACAGGAGGAGAATACAAAATATTGATTGAGCTTATCCTAAAGGGTAAACTCAAGAATAGTTTTCCACTACTGGCTAGAATAGGGACTTAAGACTGTGAGTAAGCTCAGTTTGAGGGGGATATGAGTCTCATAGAGTGAGAAATCTGTCCCTTATCTGCATTAGCAGTTTAGAATGATACCTTCTTAACAAACCTCCTCCAATCATGCTCTTATATATTTAGTCAGTTGCAAATGCCAAATTTAAATGATCAACAATTAAAACTCCCCCAGTATGTGCAAAGGCAATATTAAACTCTCACTAGACTGAATTAATTTCTGGAGGCAAGGGACCATGTGTTATTCACTTCTCTATTTCCTCTCAGCACCTTTGATAGTAATCTTAGCTCAGAAATAAACACTAAACAGTGCTTAATGAATGAATAAATAAATTAAGGAAGAAACACCTTAGCAGATTGAGTCTGTTAGTTGTGCAATGTCAACAGTAATGAACTGTTCCATTTCCCCCATTATTTTACACACAAACCCTTACTCCGAAAAAATTAAGCTGACTACAATTAAGAACATTTCTAAAATTAAACTAGAAGTCAGTAGACTCCCTTTCTCCTCAGTTTCTAAGTTACTCATTGTTCTAAGTCAGGAATTTAGACCAGAAAATGTAACCCTATCGGCAACTTGGCAGAAAAAGCTAATATCACAAGACAAGTGTTCTGAAATGGTACCCAAGTGACCCATAAATTCTGAAGCCAGGGACCACTTGCTTCATGTCTTCCTTACTTCTTACTTTGATTTTTGGTATTAAGTATCACTGTGTAACTATGCCTAAAATTAGATAGAAAGAGCCTTGTTCCAAGACTTGCTTTCATTGCAATATGGTGACTTGAAAAGTTTTATTCACTGTGCCCTTTTACACAGTTTCTACCAAGTAACTGTAGGAAATAACACAGGACATTTTCTCTAGCTGAAAAGCAGGAAATGTTAACACAGAGGATTTGCATGGAGAATATGTCTTTAGAACAATATATTTCCTTTTATATTTCATGTTACAACACTTGCTCTAGAAGACCCCATGCAATTGACTCAAGGAATTTAACAAATAAGGAGGAAATTGAGCTAAACTTAATTTTTTTTTTTTTTTTTTTTTTTTTTTGCGGTACGCGGGCCTCTCACTGCTGTGGCCTCTCCCGTTGTGGAACCCAGGCTCCGGACGCGCAGGCCCAGCGGCCACGGCCCACGGGCCCAGCGGCTCCGCAGCAGGTGGGATCTTCCCAGACCCGGGCACGAAGCCTTGTCCCCCGCATCGGCAGGCGGACTCCCAACCACTGCGCCACCAGGGAAGCCCTAAACTTAATTTTTAAGTCAAAACATGAACATGTGTTTCTATCACAATGCACTAAACAGGAGTTAGAGAAATATTGTGTAAGTTCCATAGGGGTAGCTGTTGATGATGAGGTATCATAAAAAATAGTAGACTCAAAATACTGAGTCCTCACCTACCTTAAGACACAAAGGTCTTTTCCCCCCAGAGCCCGTAAGCAACTACAATTCTCCAGAATAAGTAGACACAGAACATTTAAGAATACAAGAAGTTGGTCTTTAAAGCATTACATTTTTCTAGGTTTCAATGGTATAAATGAACTCAAGTACCACAGGATGTAAATATCAATCAGTCCTCCACAACCTCTCTCTTTGTTTCCATTGGAAGTCATTAATTAAGACATCTTAGAGAACTTTCATGACTCAGAATCTAAGGAGAGTCCCCAAAACTATTACTTGGTGGAAGGGCTAGGAAAATCGAACAATTGTCATAGCAAGAAGAATTAGTACTCCATCCATTTACGGGAAAAAAATCTAAACAAGTAATAAATTTGTCTTGCCATTACAGCATTATAAATTTATGACAAAAATCAGCCTATAATATTAGCAGAAAAAGTATTACTTCTTTAATCATGAAATTACCAATTTCAAAAAGTATTTCTAAGGTATTATAGATAAGTTCAAGTATGGGAATATCTACATGAAACCAAAAACCCTAATATTTGTCTTTGTAACAGGATCTTGAGGAAAAGATCAAAGCTGGAGACCTATATTTAGGAAACTTCTGCCTAATACTTGTAGGCAATTTTTTTTACAAATATTAGCTATGAGATTACCTTCAATGCAAGTTCAATATCTATCTCTACTCTCCTTTGGTTTGTACTATTTCCTTCACCTGAATTGCCTATGTCCATCTATCAAAATCCTATCATTGCTTTATCTCCCATCTCAAATGCAACTTCCTCCATATCTTCTGCAGTGTCTAATATAGAACTAGACACAAACACATCTTTTAAATATACTCTCAGCTCTTCTAACACTATATTTTTACATCTTACATAATAATTACCATGCATTCTTTCAAGACAATCCCCTTGCAGTTTCCTCATCATGAATCTCTTTGGTTCTTCAGATACTTCTTTTTCCTCTTGTCTCTCTTCATCCTTTCTCTGGGCCTCCAATTCCATCAGGTCTTCATTAGTAAGCTCCTCGTGCTGCACAGCAAGGAGTTCAATGAAGTCGTCCTCACAGATCTAGCTCCAGCTTCTAGCTGAGGTTCACTAAGTTGCTGAAGACCTCTTTGTACTCTCTCTTCATCCACCTTCTCAAATCCATGAAAATTGTGAACAAACTGCAAGCAAAAGTTCTTCCAAACCCCATTCTTGTTGATGGCCGTAACCTCATGCCAAGAAAAGTCAAAGTTCTTTATGGCATTATAGATGTTATAGTCCTTCCAAAATTGTTGCAAGGTTGTTCCTGACTCATCACTCACCTTTACTGCCTGACAAAAAGTGAGATGTAAATAATATTTCTTGAAAGTTCCTATAACTCCCTGGCTCATAGGTTGGATGAGTGACTTAGTATTCGATGGCATTGAGATGAAAGTCATCCATGAATGAAGGGTGACCCGGAACATTGTCAAGCAGCGAAAGAGCGTTGAATGGGATGTCCTTCTTGAAGCAATATTTCTTTACCTCTGCGAGAGAGTAGTGGAAAAAACAGTCCTAGAAAATGGCCTGTGTAACCCAGGCTTTGGGGTTACTCTTCCACACAAAGGAAGAGAGTTCTTGGCTATGTTTTTAAGGGCTCTTTGGTTCTCTGAATGAAAAACTAAAAGAAGCTTCAGCTTCATATCGCCAGATGCAGTGCCACCAAACAACAGAGTTAGCCTATCATTTGCTGCTTTATAGCCCGGCATCAACGTTTCCTCCTTACTGACGTAACTTCGGTCTGGCATCCTCTTCCAGTACAGTCCTGTCTCATCCACATTAAAAAACCTTGTTGGGTAGATACGTCCCTTCATCAATAATATCTCGAAGCGTTTCAGGAAATTCCCGGGCAGCTACCATATCTGCACTTGCTGCCTCGTCACTTACTATTACGTTGTGAAGTTTGGCTCTACCTTGAACCGATGAAACCAGCTATGGCTGTCATTAAAAGATGTACCCTCTGATTCTTCACCATGTTTCTTCTTCAAGTCTTCATAAAGCCTTTTAACTTTCTCTTGAATCAGCATTATGCTGAGGGGGACTCGATGCTGATGCTGATCCTGCATCCACACACTGAGAAATTTCTTCATTTCCTCCATCACTTTTCCACACTTCTTCGATATTATTGTCAACATCATTTGCACAGCAGACTTCACATGTTCCATGATCTTGTCCTTATTCTTTAGAATCATGCTGATGGTTGAACCATTTATGTTATAAGAATGAGCAACGTCTATTGTCTGTTCACCTCACTGCACTCTTTCAATTATTTTCATTTTTGTTTCCATTGTTATTGCTTGGCACTTCTCAGCAGTACCAGCTACATCACTGCTGCTTTTACACCTGTTCTGGACATGCTAGGCTTGAAATAAAGATACTGTACTAATGTACTCTATGCAGTACTCTATAGTAAAGTACACAAAAGCACAACCACTTGTAGAGGATGCACACACATGACAATGTATGCCAGACATGTGAACTAACTTACATAATTGAGCATACGAATGCATGTTCCCATCTTTGAAAGTTCACAACTTGAAGATTCGAAATCAGGGGACTTACTGTAATAACTTATAGCAATTCCAACTCAAGATGTCTAAAGGAAGATTTACCAGCATGATAAAAATCCTAATTACTTGAACATTTACTACATTATTGAGTAAGTGCAATGTAAGACTAACTTAATTCTTACACAACACATGAGGTGGGTATTATTAGCTGCAATTTCTGAAGGGCACTGAAATTTAGCAAGGTTGATAATATAACTTGCCTTACTGTGTGAAGTTTGTAAGTTGTGAAGCCAGCTATCAAACCAAGCCTAACATTTAGGGGGTGGGAAGAATGAGCAGAATACTACATTAAAACATAATAAGCTAAAAATAATGTACTGAAAGAAAATTATATCCATAACACATTAATGGAATTTCAGGAAAATGAGTTTGTGGAAATGTAAAAAGTGATTGTTAAAATATTAAAAATTTAGGACTTCCCTGGTGGCGCAGTGGTTGAGAGTCCGTCTGATGATGCAGGGGACACGGGTTCGTGCCCTTGTCTGGGAAGATCCCACGTGCCGTGGAATGGCTGGGCCCGTGAGCCATGGCCGCTGAGCCTGCGCGTCCGGAGCCTGTGCTCCGCAACGGGAGAGGCCACAACAGTGAGAGGCCCGCGTACCACAAAAAAAAATAAAAATAAAAATAAAAATTTAGCAAATGGACATAATAGCAGTATAAATGTAGTTAAAGATTACATTATTAACTACAAGGTAAAGGTATTCCTTCAGAGTGGTTTAAAACATAACTTCAGTTTTGTTATACCATTTAAAAAGTAACAAATATCTTGTATTATTTTATATACAGTTAGTTTACATTTAACCATTGTCTTTTAGTGTTTTCTTTAGTTTCTTTAGTGGATCAGGAAACAAAACAGGCATACATTTTAGTTATTTGATAAACCTCTTAGGTCTGTTTTATTCTCAAGTTTTCTCTTCCCTATTTTTCATTGTGATTTTTTTTTCTGGAGAGGTGTTATTGTGTTTTAAAGAACTATGTTGTTTGTCCTGAAGAGTTTATTACAGTCATTATTTTGCTGAGTACATCTCTGCTTTGCCTGTTAACATAATCTTCTATCCCCTGTATTTCTTAGAAATTGGTAGTTAGATTAGTGGCTCATTCCCTCTTTAAATATTTGGTTACTCTGAGGTACAGTTTGTATACGAAAGGCATGATAACTGATTTTCCCTTTGTCGGCTTCTAAACAATGATTTCCTTAGTAATCTCAAAGTTAACAAATGATTTTTTGGTACTATTATGAACATATAGATTTAAACATATTTTTGTTTAAAGCCATTTGAAGATACTACTTTTGTTGGTAACAACTTTTTCTCATCTTTGGTCTATGAGACTATTCAACTATTCCTGAGTGCTTTTTTTTTTTTTTGCAGTACGCGGGCCTCTCACTGTTTTTGCCTCTCCCGTTGCGGAGTACAGGCTCCGGCCCAGCCGCTCCACGGCATGTGGGATCCTCCCAGACCGGGGCACGAACCCGTGTCCCTTGCACTGGCAGGCGGACTCTCAACCACTGTGCCACCAGGGAAGCCCCTGAGTGCTTTTTTGACATGACTTTTTGATAGCTTCTTGCTTTGTGGTATGAAAAGATGTTTTAGGTTCATCTTATACATTTCTGTGTTCCAGAACTAGAATAAACATGATAAAAACTAAAACTCTAGGAATAAAACTGTCGAATTTGACTGAAAAGTACAAAAGGAGCCTCAACTAAATAGATATATTTTACTTTTGCCAATAAATTAAAACCAAATTTATGAAATTACTGTACAAATTCAAAGCAATTATGTAATATACCAGCAGGCACTTAGAATTCTAAAGTTTAAAAGAACAGGAAATGTGCATTAATAGCCAAATCTTTGGAAAATTGTTCAAAAAATGTATATTATACATATGATTGTATCATATATTACAAATTATATATATTTGATATGTACCAATAATATATGTTAAAATATATGAAAGGCTTTGCTAATTATTGCAAACAAAAATATCACTGTTTTGTCAGAAGAATTAGTAAAAAGGAAAAAAATGTTTTAATGGAAATACAGCTTTATGATAAAATTGAAAATTCAAATCAATGGGAAAAGCATAGTTTATCTAATTCATCTATTAAATGCTCCTAATGGAATTAACAATCAAGTTGGAATAAATAATCCCTACCTCACACCATATTCAAAAAAATTTCAAATGGATTATAAGTCAAAATATATAAAACAAGTGTATAACACTACTAGAAGAAAACATTTTAAAAATCAAAGTATACATATACATTTTTTTAATGCTGATGTTCGGGGGGCTTTCCTAGCAAGAAACAATATTATATACACTAGAAAGTTACACAAAAATCAAAACTTCTCTATGTCAATGGATTTTATAATCAAAATTAAAGACAATCAAATGACTGAAAGATAATATCTGAAATTAATATAATAGAAAAAATAATATCAGTTGTATATTGTCTACAAAAAAATTATTTTAAATATAAAAGAATAGAGAGAGGGCTTCCCTGGTGGAGCAGTGGTTGAGAGTCTGCCTGCTGATGCAGGGGACATGGGTTCGTGCCCCGGTCCGGGAAGGTCCCACATGCCGTGGACAGCTAGGCCTGTGAGCCATGGCCACTGAGCCTGCGCATCTGGAGCCTGTGTTCCGCAATGGGAGAGGCCACAATAGTGAGAGACCCGTGTACCGCAAAAAATAAAAAAAATTTTAAAAAAAAGAATAGAGAGAACAAATTACAAAAGAAATAGATGTGGTCCATAAATCTGTAAATGACATTTAGACTATCTAGGAAGTAGAGAAATAAATGAGTTACTACCTTTTATACATAAAATTGAATTAAATTCAGTGGGTTGATAATAACTATTATCACCAGGAATATGGGGAAATGGGCCCTGAAACTCACTGCCAGTGAGACAGTAATTTGTATAGCCTTTTTGAGGGAAATATAGTAGTACTGAATACAACTTTAGAGAAAATCATTGACTGAATAATTCCACATTTGGGAATTTATCCTATAGATACAGGCATGTAACTTACATGCAACAAAGTTACATGTACAGCATATGTACCATAATACTGTTTGTCATACAAACACTGAAAACAACTTAAATATCTGACAGTAAGGGAATAACTAAATTATAGTGCATCATACTATTTATTAAAATATGTGGTTAAATAGAGCAAGGAAATCTATTGCAGCTTGCAGAGAATTATATGCTAATCATTACTGTTAAGAAGAAAAAGCAAGCCACTGGAAAATATATATAGAATGCTTCCAGTTAAGTACTTTTTTTAAATGTATATATGTGTGAATACTCATATAGATATAAACCCATAGAAAAATCTGAATGGATACACACTGAACTGTATACAGTGGATATTTCCAAGAAGAATAGTTTATGGAGAAGTAGGATTTCCTTTTTAGCTCTTTATACTTACCGAGTTTTTTCTTCACAAGCAGTATGCAACTTGAGTAATTAGAAAAAGAAATATTTCCTCATGATAAAATTGCTTTGAGATGTTTTCAATTATTTTACAGCTTCTGTTTGGCTAGGACTAAAGGAAGAAGATGTATGCTTTATGATTTATAGTAATCAAACATTAGCTGGATGCCCAAAAGTAATTATTTACTGAAAATTAGAAAGTAAAAGAAATAGAGTATGTTACATGGCCTCATAAGATTCTGCACTCTGCATACATATGTACTCTGAAAGAGATCTGCATCCACATCAGATTCTTTTGAGAGTCCAAGGAAAAGAAAATATCTTTTTTTCCAAGGAGAAAAATACAAAAGGACACACACACACACACACACACACACACACACACACACACAGATATTTCTTGCTGAGATATGAGTTTAATGATCTCCATTCTAGAAACTGCTAGTATGGAAATTACTGTGCCTTGGATGAGTCACTTAATTTCTCCTAGCTTCCATTTTCTCAATAGTAAGATAAACAAAAAGAGACAGAGAGAGAGATAAAAGAAGGAGAAGGAGGAGGAGAGGGAGGAGGAAAAAGAAGAGACAGAAAAGGAGGAAGAAAAAGAATTGCTTCTTTTCCTTAGAGATTTTTTTTTAATTTGGAGTTTATTATAAAATTTTAAAATATAAAACACATGAATAATAGTATAATAAAAACCCCATGTACCCATCACCTATCTTATGTATTTACCTACTCAAAGCCAATTTTGTTTCATTAGTATCTAATTCCCTTCCAATCTTCCTCTAGATTATTTTGAAGCAGATCCCAGACATCATACCATTACATCTATTAATACTTCAGCATGTAGCCTTAAATGGTGAATCAAGTATAAAATCATAATCACAAAACCAACATCTCACCTAAAAAGTTAATCACATCTCTCATTATTATTAAATATCCAATCAGAGTTCACATTTCCCTGACAGTTTTGTTTTTCACAATTTTTTGTTTATTTGATTGAGTCAGATCAAAATAAAGACCACACATGGCAATTTTTTGGTATATCTATTAAATTTATTTTAACGTAGATTCCCTTCCCTCAATCATCCTCCTCCCACACTTGCAATTTATTTATGGTAGAAACTATGCTGTTTGTCTTATAAGTTTACCATAGCCTGAATTTTATTGATGACATGTCTGTTATATCAATTACTAAGCTTCTCTGTTCCTTATATTTCCTGTAAATTGATGGTTAGACCCAAAGGCTTGATAAGATTCAGATTCAATTGTTTGGAAAAATTACTATATACATGGTATTATTTGCTGCTATCAGGAGCTACATAGTTTCTTGTTGTCTACCTTGTGATCTGAGTCTCCATTCAGGTTCACTGCCTAGACTCTTAGACATGTACAGTCTTGAAAAACTTTAAGGTTTTATGTTGTAAAATTTGTTTTCACAAGTTGACGGCTTAGTACTAGTCTCTCCATTTTACTGTGGAAACATCTATGACTCAGATGTGTGAATAGTAGAGCCAAGATGAACCTAAACAACTCCATCCATCTCACTAAAATGCCAAAAATATTATTACCCCACTCTCACTCTATTCCTCCATACACACAGTTATTTTTCTTTTAGAAAAAAAATTTTGCACTTATTTAGGTATAAGGAATTTTATGCTTATTCCCAAACTAATTTGCTGATGGGGTGGTGGTAGGAGCAGGGGGAACAGGTATATTCTGTCCTATAAGGAAGAAAAGATGCACAGGTAATTTCTTATTACCTGTGGTAATATGTGGTAAGCACAGGTATGTGCTTGTTCTTACATCCCTTTAAACCATGTGTATCAGTCACAACAATAAATGTAAGTAATAAAATAAAACAAAAGGAAGAAAAATATCCTACAAGTGTGTCTATCTCAGTGTGGCTTCAATGAAGGACAGGGCAAAGTTATAGATCCTCTAAAGACCAATAACAAATATTTGGGGTATACTAGTAAAAAAATAAATAATATTTTTTCCAATTAAATTATGTTGGAATTAACACATGGAGTATCAGATCTACCATTCATTAGAAGAGAGTGACAAGTATGATTACTCTCTTTTAATTTTTGCTTTAAATTTTCATTTATTTATTCAGTAACTTACCTAACAAACAGGTATCGGGTGTCTACTATTGTAGTAGATATTTTTCCAGGAGATTTACATAAATAATAAACAAAATTAATAATCTAGACAGTAAAACAGCCAAAAAACAACAGAGATAAACCTTAAATTATAAGGAGAGGTAAACGACGTTATAAGAGAATATACTGGAGGACTTGACCTAGACTGGAGGATCAGAGACTGTTTTCTTGTATAAGAGGGAAGCCAAATTGGCACAGGTTGTGCAGTGAATGGAAAATAAGGGAAAAAAAACATCTCTTTGCAAAAGTTTCCTGTAAAGGGGAGGAGAAAGTACAATCTGAGTTGAAGGATGAAGGATGAGTTGAACAGATAATATGATGAGGGAACAGAAAGTGCATTCCAGTGAGCATAAAAACACTGGGCAAAAGCCCTAGATCCACAAAGAGGAATCATGTGATGGTGGCTGGAGTATTTTAAAATTATGGGATGGAATATGAGATGAAACTGGAAAGTTAGAGAGTGACAGGATCAATCAGGCATTATGTTGTCTGACTATGTATCCCAGTTTTCACTGATTATTCCAGGTTTATGTAAGTAGTTCTAACATAGCTATTAATAGTTCCCCCTTTCACTTTAAAAAGTGTCCCATTTTGGACACTTATTAGCTATATAGTACCCCTATTTACCCTATTTATAGGCCATCCTACAAAATTTATCCCAAGAACAACTGATTGAAAATGTTTAACCAAAGAAATAGCATGATCAAACTTGATTGTAAAAAAAAAAATCATTCTGGCTTCAACAATTGGATTGTGTTGTATGGGGTACAAGATTTTGGAGGACTAGTTAGTGGTTCTTGAAGAAGTTCAGGCAAGAGTTGAAAATGACTTTGACAAAAGGGTTGCTTACACATAAAGAGCTGGATTGATTTGAGGGATATTTAGGATACTAGATAGAGAGAATTGGTGATATATTGAAAATGGGTATCAGAGATAAGGAGGAAGCATTATTAAGGATTGATATCCAGGTTTTCTTTTTCTGTGTGTTGGGTGATGCTACAAAGTTGTGGTACAAAAATAGATAAAGAAGGACTGTGACCAAGATGGAGGAATAAGAAGAGTCTGAGCTCACCTCCTCCCACAGGCACACCAAAATTACTTTTTTTTTTTTTTTTGCTGTACGCAGGCCTCTCACTGCTGTGGCCTCTCTCGTTGCAGAGCACAGGCTCCGGACACGCAGGCTCAGCGGCTATGGCTCACGGGCCCAGCCACTCCACGGCATATGGGATCCTCCCAGACCAGGGCACGAACACATGTCCCCTGCATCGGCAGGCGGACTCTCAACCACTGCACCACCAGGGAAGCCCAAAATTACAACTATTTACAGAGCAACTATTTGATAGAATTACCTGAAGCGTAGCTGAAAATATTTTCCACAAGATACAAAGAAGGAACCAAAATAAGACGGGTAGAAGGAGCAGAGATATGGTAAAATCAAAACCAATGCCACTGGGTAGAAGACTTATAAATAGGAGGATTATCACAACTGCAGAGGTTCCCACCAAGGAGCAAGGGACTCAAGCTCCACATTGGGCTTCCCAGCCATGGGTTCCTGCACCAGGAAGTTGAGTTCCCAGGAGGCCTGGCTTTGAAAGTCAGCAGGACTTGCCTACCAGAAATATGGATGGCTATAAGAAACAGAGACTCTGCTTTTAAAGGATGCTCACAAAACCTCACACACTCCTAGTCCTAGTGCAGAGGCAGTGATTTGACAAGAGCCTGAGTCAGACCCATTTGCTGATCTTAGAGAGCTTCCCAGAGAGTCAGAAGGCAACTGGGACTCTCCCTTTGGACATAGATGCTGGCAACATTTTTGGGAATTCATTTTACCAGGAGAACACTAAAGCTGGAAAATGCCATTTAGGAGTCCACCCCGTAGCCACCTAGACAAGGTACTTACCTGCCCACCAGCAGGCTGGTAGCAGCCCTGGGGACAACTGGGTCCCATGGTTAGCCACATTGGCATCCAGACTCTCCACCTGCAGGTGGGCACCAGCCCCAGATCCCCCAGACTGTGCAGCCAGCCATGCTGGAACTTGGCCCCCAAGCACCAGTGGACTGGCAGCTACCACACAAGGCAGGGCCTGGTAGCCAACTGAGTCAGGGCCCAGCCTCACCTGCCAGTAGTCAGCCCCACCACAACAGAAAGGCCCATGCAACCCAGGTAGGGGCATCTCTAGAGCATATAGCTCTGATACTAGAGGGGAGTATGCTGCTGGCTCCATAGGACACCTCCTACATTAGGCCACTTCTCCAAGATTAGGAAACATAACTGACCTAACGATTATATAGAAATAAACATAGAGAATTAGGCAAAATGAGGAGACAGAGGAATATGTTCCAAATGGAGGAAAAAAACAAAACTTCAGAAGAAGAACTAAGCAAGACAAAGATAAGCAATCTACTTGATAAAGAGTTCAAAGTAATGATCACAAAGATACTCAACAAATTTGGAAGAAGAATGATGAACACAGTGAGAAGTTTAACAAAGAGTTAGAAAATATAAAGAAGAACCAAACAGACCTGAAGAAAACAATAAATGAAACTAAAAAAATATACATTAGAAGGAATCAACAGTAGATTAAATGATGCAGATAAATGTATCAATGAACTGGAAGATAGAGTAGTGGAAATCACACAAGCAGAATAAAAAAGAGAAAAAAAATTTTAAAGATAATTTAAGAGACTTCTGGGGAAACATCATGTACTAACTTGCATTATAGGGGTGCCAGGTGGAGAAGAGAAAGAGAAAGGGGCAGAGAACTTATTTGAAGAAATAATAGCTAGAAACTTCCCTAACCTGGACAAGGAAGCAGAAATACAGGTCCAAGAAGCACAGAAATTCCCAAACAAGATGAATCCAAAGAGGTCCAAACAAGACACATTAAAATTAAAATGGCAAAAATTAAAGATAAAGAGAGAATCTTAAAAACAGCAAGAGAAAAGTAACTAGTTACATATGAGGAAACTCCCATATGTAAGTAGGCCAGAAGGAAGTGTCACAATATATTCAAACTGATGAAAGGAAAACTTACAACCAAGAATACTCTATCTTAAAAGGCTATCATTCAGATTTGAGGGAGAGAGAAAGTGTTTTACAGACAAGCAAAAACTAAGAGTTCAGCACCATTAAGGCAGACTTACAAGAAATGTTAAAGGAACTTCTCTAAGTGAAAAATAAAAGACCACAAGTAGAAATATGAAAATTATTAAAGGAAAAATCTCATTGGTAAAGGCAAACATACAGTAAAGGTAGTAGATTAACCATTTATAAAGCTATTAGGAATGTTAAAAGACAAACGTACTAAAATCATCTATATCCACAGCAAGGAAACTATCATCAAAACTAAAAGACACTCTATTAAATGGGAGAAGGTATTTATAAACAGTATATCTGATAAAGGGGTTTATATCTAAATATGACAAGAAGTCATACAAATCAACATTCAAAAAACAAACAGTGCAATTAAAAAATGGGCAGAGGACCTGCATAGACATTTTTCCAAAAAAGACACACAGATGATCAAAAGACATATGAAAATATGCTCAACTTTACTAATCATCAGGGAAATGCAAATCGAAATCACAATGAGATTTCATCTCACATCTGTTAGAATGGCTATCATCAAAAAGACAACAAATAACAAATGTTGGCAAGGATGTGGAGAAAAGTGAACATTTGTGCAATGTTGGTGGGAATGTAAATTGGTACAGCCACTATAGAAAAAAAAGTATGAAAGTTCCTCAAAAAATTAAAAATAGAACTACCATATGATCCAGGAATTCTATTTCTGTGTATTTTTCTTAAGAAAAAAAAATACTAATTCAAAAAGACATATGCACCTCTCTGCTCATTGCAGCATTATTTACAATAGCCAAGATATGGAAAAAACCTAAATGCCCACAGATAGATGAATGGATAAAAAGATGTGATACACACACACACACACACACACACACACACACACACAATATTATTCAGCCATACAAAAAGAATGAAATCTTTCCACTTGCAACAACATGGATGGACCTAGAGAATTTTATGCTATGTGAAATAAGTCAGACAGAGAAAGACTAATGCCATATGATTTCACTTATATATAAAATCTAGAAAGCAAAACAAAAAATTATAACAAAACAGAAATAGATACAGAGAACAAGATAGTTATTGCCAGAAGGGAGGGGGTGGGGGATAAGTGAAATAGTTGACTGAGATTAACAGGTATAAATGTCCTGTTATATAGTAAAAATGTAATGGGGATGTAATGTACAGCATAGGGAATATAATCAAAAATATTGTAATAAGTTTTTTGTATTATGACAGATGGTATCTAGACTTATCACAATGACCATTTTTAATGTATAAAATATCAAATCACTGTATTATACATCTGAAACTAATGTAATGTTGTAAGTAAATTATACTTCAATAAAAACATAAAGAAAGCTGATAATGGGCTCAATTAGATTTGCATTTTCTTCCAGATTGGTGAGTTGAACAAGCTAAAGAACAAGGATGTTACAGATATTAGCATGATTCTTACTTAATTAGGAACCATGGAATGTAAGCTGGATAAGGAGGACAGAAAAGAAGGGAGAAAGCTGATGGATTAGGAATGAGCTCAGGACTCAATGGCTTGGAGGCCCTTGTGATACCAAAGAAATATCATAACTGGACAAATTGATCAAGCAAGCTGGAATACTATGAACTTTCTTTGAAGAGCAAAAGTCTTAATGATGACAAGGTAGTGAGTATGACTTCAAGAATGTGTGACCAAGAGGACCAACTCCTCTGCTCCTCTCACATCTCATCTAAAACTTCACCTTTTCTCTCCTGGATTAATGAAGCACTCTAGCTGTTCTCTTTACTTCTACACATATAATACTTTATTCCTCTTATCATAGAATAATCTATTTTCTGCACTTCAACCAGAGTAATCCTTTTAAAATGTAAATCATCTTATATGTCTCTTGATAAAAACCCTCCAAAGACTTCTTAGAGTAAGTTCAAAATTGCTTCCACCTGTAAGGTCATATGTATCTGTCTTCTGGCTACCTCTCCAATTTCATTCTGTCACTCCTTCCCTCTGTTCCAAGAGTGGGCTTCTTGCTCTCTCTACAACAAAAGCAAGTACTGCTTCAGGTATGATACTCTTGCCATTCCGTTGGTTCCCTCCCAAGATGTTGATCACCCCTTAGATCACTGAAATCTTTGCTTAAATGTCACTCCTCGGAGTCCTTTCCTGACCACTCTATCTAAAGTAGAATTCTTTGTGTCTTTGTAATATTTCATTTCACAACATTTAAATACCTGACATTATATTACATAGTTATTTATTATATTTCAAGTATTTTCCAGTGAAATGTAAACTCTTTAAGAGTGGAAGATTTTTAGTTCACTGCATGTGAAGACCAGGAGCTTGATGAATATTTATTGTCTAAAATCCCGAGTAGGAAATAAGGAGATCAAGAACTGAACACCCAGGTTTTGAAAGGGTAACCACAACCATGATGAGGTTCCCCAAACTGGACAAAAGTTATCAGGTATGTGAACAGTGGCAGGGAACTATATAAAAGACAGTAATAAAGAAGGGAAGATTTTTATATCTCAGTGTGTTATTGTTTCAGTAGTTTAGTAGTCAAGCTAAATTTTGTTGGCTCTCATACACTTTGTATTTTCCTCCTACAAACGATTCACGCTTTTGTTCAGAATTAATAAATATGAGTACATATTTACCTTGAGTATGATTTATTACACATCTTCCTATGGAGTTCTCCAGATAGAGTTCTTTAGGCATTAATCATTAAGGAAATTTTCATACAAGAGCAAGTGACTCTCAAAGGATGCTTGAGAGACCTTCAAGATGGTGGAGGAGTAAGACGTGGAGATCACCTTCCTCCCCGCAAATACATCAGAAATACATCTACATGTGGAACACCTCCTACAGAATACCTACTGAACGCTGGCAGAAGACCTCAGACTTACGAAAATGCAAGAAACTCCCCATGTACCTGGCTAGGGCAAAAGAAAACAGAAAATACAGAGACAAAAGTATAGGGACAGGACCTGCACCTCTGGGAGGGAACTGTGAAGAAGGAAAAGTTTACACAGCCTAGGAAGCCCCTTCACTTGTGGAGATGGTGAGTGGCAGGGGGGAATCTTCGGAGCCACAGAGGAGAGTGCAGCAATAGGGGTGCAGAGGGCAAAGTGGAGAGATTCCCGTACAGATGATTGGTACCAACCAGCACTCACCAGCCTGAGAGGCTTGTCTGCTCACCCACTGGGGCAGGTGGGGGCTGGGAACTGAGGCTCTGGCATTGGAGATCAGATCCCAGGGAGAGGACTGGGGTTAGCTGCATGAACACAGCCTAAAGGGCGCAGGTGCACCACAACTAGTCAGGAAGGAGCCGGGGAAAAAGTCTGGAACTGCCTAAGAGGCAAAAGACCATTATTTACTGGTGTGCAAGGAGAGGGGATACTGAGCACCGACTAAATGAGCTCCAGAGATGGGAGCGAGCCATGACTATCAGCACGGACACCACTGAAGGGTATGAAATGCTAAGGCTGCTGTGGCAGCAAGCAAGAAGCCTGTGTGCAAGCAGAGGTCACTATCCACACCTCCCTTCCTGGGAGCCTGTGCAATCTGTCACTGCCAGGGTCCCGTGATCCAGGGACAACTTCCCCAGGAGAACACACGGCATGCCTCAGGCTGTTGCAATGTCATGACAGTTTCTGTGGCCGCAGGCTTTCCCCACATTCTGTACCCCTCCTTCCCACTGGCCTGAGTAAGCCAGAGCCCCCTAATCAGCTGCTACTTTAACCCCGTCCTGTCTGAGTGAAGAATGGATGCCCTCAGGCGACCTACCTGCAGAGGAGTGGCCAAACCAAAAGTTGAAACCCAAGAGCTCTGCGAACAAAGAAGAGAGAGAGAAATTTCTCCCAGCAGCCCCAGGAGCAGCAGATTAAATCTTCATAATCAACTTGATGTATGCTGCATATGTGGAATACCTAAATAGACAATGAATCATCCCAAAATTAAGGTGGTGGACTTTGGAAGCAACTGTAGACTTGGGGTTTGCTTTCTGCATCTAAGTTGCTTCTGGTTTTATGTTTACCTTAGTTTAGTATTTAAAGTTTATTATCATTGGTAGATTTGTTTATTGATTTGGTTGCCCTCTTCTTTTTTTTTATATATAGATATATATTTTCTCTTTTTGTGAGTGTATTCTTCTTTGTGTGATCTTGTCTGTATAGCGTTGCTTTTACCATTTGTCCTAGGGTTCCGTCTGTTTGTTTTTGTTTTTTTGTATAGTTTTTAGGGCTTGTTACCATTGGTGGATTTGTTTTTTGGGTTGGTTGCTCTTTTCTTTCTTTCTTTTCTTACTTTAAAACTTTATTTTTAATAATAATTTTTTATTTTAATAACTTTATTTTATTTTACTGTTCTAATTTAAGATTTTTTTTCTTTCTTTTCTTCTCCCTTTTCTTCTGAGCTGTGTGGTGGACAGGGTCTTGGAGCTCTGGGTGGGTGTCAGGCCTGTGCCTCTGAGGTGGGAGAGCAGAGTTCAGGACATTGGTCCGAGACACCCCGGCTCCATGTAATATCAAATGGTGAAAGCTCCCCCAGAGATCTCCATTGCAACACAAAGACCCAGCTCCACTCAAAAACCAGCAAGCTACAGTGCTTAACACCCTATGCTAAACAACTAACAAGAGAGGAACAGAACCCCAGCCATTAGCAGAGAGGCTGCCTAAAATCATAACAACGTCACAGACACCCCAAAACACACCAACAGACATGGTCCTACCCACCAGAAAGGCAAGATTCAGTCTCATCCACCAGAACACAGGCACCAGTCTCCTAAACCAGGACGCCTACAACACCCAGTGAACCAAATTACCCACTGGGGGCAGACACCAAAAACAATCGGGACTACAAAACTTCAGCCTGTGCAAAGGGGACTCCAAACATAGTAAGTTAAGCAAAATCAGAAGACAGAGAGATACACAGCAGATGAAAGAGCAAGGCAAAAACCCACCAGATCAAACAAATGGAGAGGAAATAGGCAGTCTAACTGAAAAAGAATTCAGAGTAATGATAGTAAAGATGATCCAAAATCTTGGAAATAAAATGCAGAAAATATAAGAAACATTTAACAAGGATCTAGAAGAACTAAGAGCAAACAAACAATGATGAACAAAAAAATAAATGAAATTAAAAATTCTCTAGAAGGAAACAGTAGCAGAATAACTGAGACAAAAGAATGGATAAGTGACCTGGAAGACAAAAGACTGAAAATAGCTATCACAGAGTAGACTAAAGAAAAAAGAATGAAAAGAATTGAGGACAGTCTCAGAGACCTCTGGGACAGCATGAAATGCACCAACATTCAACTTATAGGGGTCCCAGAAGGAGAAGAGAAAAAGAAAGGGACTGAGAAAATATTTGAAGAGGTTAGAGTTGAAATCTTCACTAATATAGGAGAGGAAATAGTCAATCAACTCCAGGAATGCAGAGAGTCCCATACAGGAAATATCCAAGTAGAAACATGCCAAGACACATATTAATCAAACTATCAAAAATTAAATACAGGGTAAAATTATAAAAAGCACCAAGGGAAAAACAGCAAATAACATAAGGGAAGCCCCATAAGGTTAACAGCTGATCTTTTAGCAGAAACTCTGCAAGTAAGAAGGTAGTGACAGGACATATTTAAAGTGATGAAAGGGAAAAATGTACAACCAAGATTACTTCACCCAGGAAGTATCTCATTCAGATTCGACAGAGAAATTAAAACTTTACAGACAAGCAAGTGCTAAGAGATTTCAGCACCACCAAACCAGCTTTACAACAAATGCTAAAGGAACTTCTCTAGGCAGAAAACACAAAAGAAGGAAAAGACCTACCATAACAATCCCCACAAAATTTTAAAAATGGTAATAGTAACATACATATCGATAACTACATTAAATGTAAATGGATTAAATGCTCCAACCAAAAGACACAGACTGGCTGAATGGATACAAAAACAAGACCCATATATATGCTGTCTACAAGAGACCAACATGAGACATAGGGACACATACAGACTGAAAGTCAGGGGATAGGAAAACTTATACCATGCAAATGGAAATCACAAGAAAGCTGGAGTAGCAATTCTCATCTCAGACAAAATAGACATTAAAATAAAGACTATTACAAGAGACAAGGAAGGACACTACTTAATGATCAGGGGATCAATCCAAGAAGAATATATAACAATTGTAAATATTTATGCACCCAACATAGGAGCACCTCAATACATAAGGCAAATGCTAACAGCCTTAAAAGGGGAAATCAACAGTAACATATTCATAGTAGGGGACTTTAACACCCCACTTTCACCAATGGACAGATCAACCAAAATGAAAATATGTAAGGAAACACAAGCTTTAAATAACACATTAAACAAGGTGGACTTAATTGATATTTGCAGGACATTACATCCCAAAAGAACAGAACACACTTTCTTCTCAAGTGCTAATGGAACAGTCGCCAGGATAGACCATTTGTCGGGTCACAAATCAAGCACAGGTAAATATAAGAAAATTGAAGTCATATCAAGTACCTTTTCTGACCACAATGCTATGAGACTAGATACCAATTACTGGAAAAAAATCTGTAAAAATTACAAACACATCGAGGCTACACAATACGCTACTAAATACTCAAGAGATCACTGAGGAAATCAAAGAGGATATCAGAAAATACATAGAAACAAATGACAATGAAAACACAACATTCCAAAGCCTACGGGATGTAGCAAAAGCAGCTCTAAGAGGGAAGTTCATAACAATAAAATCCTACCTTAAGAAACAAGAAACATCTCAAATTAACAACCTAACCTTACACCTAAAGCAAGTAGAGAAAGAAGAACAAAAATACCACAAAGTTAGCAGAAGGAAAGAAATCATAAAGATCAGATCAGAAATAGATGAAAAAGAAATGAAGGAAAAGATAGCAAAGATCATTAAAACTAACAGCTGCTTGTTCGAGAAGATAAACAAAATTGCTAAACCATTAGCCAGACTCATCAAGAAAAAAGGGAGAAGACTCAAATCAATAGAATTAGAAATGAAAAAGAAGTAAAAACTGACAATGCAGAAATACAAAGGATCATGAGAGATTCCTACAAGCAACTCTGCCAATAAAATGGACAACCTGGAACAAAGGGAAAAATTCTTTAAAAACTAGAATCTTCCAAGACTGAACCAGGAAGAAATAGAAAGTATAAACAGACCAGTCACAAGTACTGAAATTGAGACACTGATTAAAAATATTCCAACAAACAAAAACCCAGGACCAGATGGCTTCACAGGCAAATTCTATCAAACATTTACAGGAGAGCTAACACCTATCCTTCTCAAACTCTCCCAAAATATTACAGAGGGAGGAACACTCCCAAATTCATTTTATGAGGACACCATCACCCTGATACCAAATCAGACAAAGATGTCATGAAGAAACAAAACTACAGGCCTATATCACTGATGAACATAGATGCAAAATTCTTTAACAAAATACTAGCAAACAGAATTCAACAGCATATTAAAAGGATCATACACCATGATCAAGTGGGGTTTATCCCAGGAATGCTAGGATTCTTCAATATTTGCAAATCAATCAATGTGATACATCATATTAACAAACTGAAGGAGAAAAAAACATTTGATCATCTCATTATATGCAGAAAAGCTTTCAAAAAAATTTAGCACCCATTTATGATAAAAACTCACCAGAAAGTAGACATAGAGGGAACTTACCTCAATATAATGAAGGCCACATATGACAAACCCACAGCCCACATCATTCTCAGTGGTGAAAAACTGAAACCATTTCCTCTAACATCAGGAACAAAACAAGGTGGTCCACTCTCAGCACTATTATTCAACATCGTTTTGGAAGTATTAGCCACAACAATCAGAGAAGAAAAAGAAATAAAAAGAATCCAAATCAGAAAAGAAGTAAAGCTGTCACTGTCTGTAGTTGACATGATACTATACATAGAGAAGCCTAAAGATGCTACCAGAAAACTACTAGAACTAATCAATGAATTTGGTAAAGTAGCAGGATCCAAAATTAATGCACAGAAATATCTTGCATTCCTGTACACTAATGATGAAAAATGTGAAACGGAAATTAAGGAATCACTCCCATTTACCACTGCAAGAAAAAGAATAAAATACCAAGGAATAAAACTACCTAAGGAGAGGGGAAGATGGCAGAAGAGTAAGATGCAGAGATCAACTTCCTCCCCACAGACACACCAGAAATACATCTACACGTGGAACAACTCCTACTGAACACCTACTGAATGCTGACAGAAGACCTCAGACCTCCCAAAAGGCAAGAAACTCCCCACGTACCTGGGTAGGGCAAAAGAAAAAAAGAAAAAACAGAGACAAAAGAATAGGGACGGGACCTGCACCAGTGGGAGGGAGCTGTGAGGGAGGAAAAGTTTCCACACACTAGGAAGCCCCTTTGCAGGCGGAGACTGTGGGAGGTGTAGGGGGGAACATCAGAGCCACGGAGGAGAGCACTGCAACAGGCATGCAAAGGGCAAAGCAGAGAGATTCCCGCACAGAGGATCGGTGCCAACCGGCACTCACCAGCCCGAGAGGCTGGTCTGCTCACCCGCAGAGGCGGGCAGGGTCCTCAGGCGGGCTGAGGCTTGGGCTTCAGAGTGCAGGGAGAGGACTGGAGTTGGCGGCGTGAACACAGCCTGAAGGGGTTAGTGCAACACGGCTAGCTGGGAGGGAGTCCGAGGAAAGGTCTGGAGCTGCCGAAGAGGCAAGAGACTTTTTCTTCCCTCTTTGTTTCCTGGTGCGCGAGGAGAGGGGATTAAGAACACTGCTTAAAGGAGCTCCAGAGACGGGCGTGAGCCACGGCTAAAAGCACAGACCCCAGAGACGGGCATGAGACGCTAAGGCTGCTGCTTCCTCCACCAAGAAGCCTGAGTGTGAGCACAGGTCACTATCCACACCTCCCTTCCGGGGAGCCTGTGCAGCCCGGCACTGCCAGGTTCCTGGGAACCAGGGACAACTTCCCCGGGAGAACGCACGGCGAGCCTCAGGCTGGTTCAACGTCACGCCGGCCTCTGCTGCTGCAGGCTCGCCCCACACTCCGTGTCTCTCCCTCCACCAAGCCTGTGTGAGCCAGAGCACCCGAATCAGCGGCTCCGGCTCCTTTAACCCTGTCCTGTCTGAGCAAAATACAGACGCCCTTCGGTGACCTACACACAGAAGCGGGGCCAAATCTGGGAGCTGTGAGAACAAAGAAGAAAAAGGGAAATCTCTCCCAGCAACCTAAGAAGCAGCAGATTAAAGCGCCACAATCAACTTAATGTACCCTGCATCTGTAGAATACATGAATAGACAACGAATCATCCCAAATTAAGGAGGTGGACTTTGAGAGCAAGATTTATAATTTTTTCCCCTTTTCCTCTTTTTGTGCGTGTGTATGTGTATGCTTCTGTGTGAGATTTTGTCTGTATAGTTTGCCTCCACCATTTGTCCGAGGGATCTATCCATCCGTTTTTGTTTTCGGTTTTTAATTTTTTTCTTAATAATTATTTTTTAATTTAATAACTTTATTATATTTTACTTTATTTTACTTTATCTTCTTTCTTTCTTTCTTTTTTCCTTCCTTCCCTACTTCTTCCCACCATCCCTTCCTCCTTTCCTCCCTCTCTCCCTCCTTTCTTTCTTTCTTTCCTTATTTCCTTCCTCCTTTCTTCCTTCCTTCCTTCCTTTCTTTCTTTCTTCCTACTTCTACTAATTTTTTCTCTCTACTTTTTCTCTCTTTTATTCTGAGCCATGTGGGTGAAAGGCTCTTGGTGCTGCAGCCAGGAGTCAGTGCTGTGCCTCTGAGGTGGGAGAACCAACTTCAGGACACTGGTCAACAAGAGACCTCCCAGCTCCACATAATATCAAACGGTGAAAATCTCCCAGAGATCTCCATCTTAACGCCAGCACTCAGCTTCAATCAATGACCAGCAAGCTACAGTGCTGGACAAGCTATGCCAAATAACTAGAAAAACAGGAACACAACCCCACCCATTAGAAAAGAGACTGCTTAAAATCATAATAAGTCCACAGACACCCCAAAACTCACCACCAGACATGGACCTGCCCACCAGAGAGACAAGATCCAGCCTCATCCACCAGAACACAGGCACTAGCCTCCTCCACCAGGAAGCTTACACAACCCACTGAACTAACCTTAACCACTGGAAACAGACACCAAAAACAATGGGAAGTACGAACCTGCAGCCTGCAAAAAGGAGACTCCAAACACAGTAAGATAAGCAAAATGAAAAGACAGAAAAACAGACAGCAGATGAAGGAGCAAGATAAAAACTCACCAAACCTAACAAATGAAGAGGAAATAGGCAGTCTATTTGAAAAAGGATTCAGAATAATGATAATAAAGATGATCCAAAATCTTGGAAATAGAATAGACAAAAATACAAGAAACATTTAACAAGGACCTACAAGAACTAAAGATGAAACAAGCAAGGAAGAACAACACAATAAATGAAATTAAAAATACTCTAGATGGGATCAATAGCAGAATAAATGAGGCAGAAGAATGGATAAGTGACCTGGAATATAAAATAGTGGAAATAACTACTGCAGAGCAGAGTTAAGAAAAAAGAATGAAAAGAACTGAGGACAGTCTCAGAGACCGCTGGGACAACATTAAATGCACCAACATTCAAATTATAGGGGTTCCAGAAGAAGAAGAGAAAAGGAAAGGGACTGAGAAAATATTTGAAGAGATTATAGTTGAAAACTTCCCTAATATGGGAAAGGAAAGAGTTAATCAAGTCCAGGAAGCACAGAGAGTCCCATAAAGGATAAATCCAAGGAGAAATATGTCAAGACACATATTAATCAAACTGTCAAAAATTAAATACAAAGCATATTAAAAGCAGCAAGGGAAAAACAACAAATAACACTCAAGGGAATCCCCATAAGGTTATTAGCTGATCTCTCAGCAGAAACTCTGCAAGCCAGAAGGGAGTGGCAGGACATACTTAAAGTGATGAAGGAGAAAAACCTGCAACCACGATTACTCTACCCAGCAAGGATCTCATTCAGATTTGATGGAGAAATTAAAATCTTTACAGACAAGCAAAAGCTGAGAGTTCAGCACCACCAAACCAGCTTTACAACAAATGCTAAAGGAACTTCTCTAGGCAAGAAACCCAAGAGAAGGAAAAGCCCTACAATAACGAACCCAAAACAATTTAGAAAATGGGAATATAAACATATATATAAATTATTACCTTAAATGTAAATGGACTAAATGCTCCCACCAAAAGACACAGACTGGCTGAATGGATACAAAAACAAGGCCCATGTATATGCTGTCTAAAAGAGACCCACTTCAGACCTAGAGACACATACAGACTGAAAGTTGGGGATGGAAAAAGGTATTCCATGCAAATGGAAACCAAAAGAAAGCTGGAGTAGCAATTCTCATATCAGACAAAATAGACTTTAGAATAAAGACTATTAGAAGAGACAAAGGACACTACATAATGATCAAGGGATCGATCCAAGAAGAAGATATAACAATTGTAAATATTTATGTGCCCAACATAGGAGCACCTCAATACATAAGGCAAGTACTAACATCCATAAAAGGGGAAGTCGACAGTAACATATTCATAGTAGGGGATTTCAACACAGCACTTTCACCAATGGACAGATCATCCAAAATGAAAATGAACAAGGAAACACAAGCTTTAAATGATACATTAAACAAGATGGACTTAATTGATATTTATGGGACACTCCATCCAAAAACAACAAAATACACATTTTTCTCAAGTGCTCATGGAACATTCTACAGGATAGATCATATCTTGGGTCACAAATCAAGCCTTGGTAAATTTAAGAAAATTGAAATTGTATCAAGATGTATCTTTTCTGACCACAATGCTATGAGACTAGATATCAATTACAGGAAAAGATCTGTAAAAAATACAAACGCATGGAGGGTAAACAATACACTACTTAATAATGAAGTGATCACTGAAGAAATCAAAGAGGAAATGAAAAAATACCTAGAAACAAATGACAATGGAGACACAACGACCCAAAACCTATGGGATCCAGCAAAAGCAGTTCTAAGAGGGAAGTTTATAGCTATACAATCCCACCTTAAGAAACAGGAAACATCTCGAATAAATTACCTAACCTTGCACCTAAAGCAAAAAGAGAAAGAACAGAAAAACCCCAAAGTTAGCAGAAGGAAAGAAATCATAACAATGAGATCAGAAATAAATGAAAAAGAAATGAAGGAAATGATAGCAATGATCAATAAAACTGAAAGCTGGTTCTTTGAGAAGATAAACAAAATAGATAAACCTTTAGCCAGACTCATCAGGAAAATAAGAGAGAAGACTCAAATCAATAGAATTAGAAATGAAAAAGGAGAAGTAACAACTGACAGTGTAGAAATACAAAAGATCATGAGAGATTACTACAAGCAACTCTATGCCAATAAAATGGACAATCTGGAAGAAATGGACAAATTCTTAGAAATGCACAACATGCCAAGACTGAATCAGGAAGAAATAGAAAATATTATCATACCAATCACAAACACTGAAATTGAAACTGTGATTAAAAATCTTCCAGCAAACAAAAGCCCAGGACCAGATGGCTTCCTAGGCAAGTTCTATGAAACATTTAGAGAAGGGCTAACACCTATCCTTCTCAAATCTTCCAAAATATAGCAGAGGGAGGAACACTCCCAAATTCATTCTATGAGGCCACCATCACCTTGATACCAAAACCAGGCAAGGATGTCACAAAGAAAGAAAACTACAGGCCAATATCACTGATGAACATAGATGCAAAAATCCTCAACAAAATACTAGCAAACAGAATCCAACAGCACATTAAAAGGATTATATACCATGATCAAGTGGGGTTTACTCCAGGAATGCAAGGATTCTTCAATATAAGCAAATCAATCAATGTGATAAACCATATTAACAAATTGAAGGAGATAAACCATATGATCATCTCAATAGATGCAGAGAAAGCTTTTGACAAAATTCAACACCGATTTATGTTAAAAACCCTGCAGAAAGTAAGCATAGAGGAAACTTTCCTCAACATAATAAAAGCCATTTATGACAAACCCACAGCCAACATCATCCTCAATGGTGAAAAACTGAAAGCATTTCCACTAAGGTCAGGAACAAGACAAGGTTGCCCACTCTCACCACTCTTATTCAACATAGTTTTGGAAGTTTTAGCCACAGCAATCAGAGAAGAAAAGGAAATAAAAGGAACCCAAATCAGAAAAGAAGAAGTAAAGCTGTCACTGTTTGCAAATGACATGATACTATACATAGAGAATCCTAAAGGTGTTACCAGAAAACTACTAGAGCTAATCAATGAATTTGGTAAAGTAGCAGGATACAAAATTTATGCACAGAAATCTCTGGCATTCTTATACACTAGTGATGAAAAATCTGAAAGTGAAATCAAGAAAACACTCCCATTTACATTGCAACAAAAAGAATAAAATATCTAGGAATAAACGTATCTAAGGAGAAGGCAAAAGACCTGTATGCAGAAAATTATAAGACACTGATGAAAGAAATTAAAGATGATACAAACAGATGGAGAGAAATACCATGTTCTTGGATTGGAAGAATCAACATTATGAAAATGACTCTACTACCCAAAGCAATCTATAGATTCAATGCAATCCTTATCAAGCTACCACTGGCATTTTTCACAGAACTAGAACAAAAAATTTCACAATTTGTATGGAAACACAAAAGACCCCGAATAGCCAAAGCAACCTTGAGAACGTAAAACAGAGCTGGAGGAATCCGACTCCCTGACTTCAGACTATACTACAAAGCTACATAATCAAGATAGTATGGTACTGGCACAAAAACAGAAATATTGATCAATGGAACAGGATAGAAAGCCCAGAGATAAACCCACATGCATATTGTCACTTTATCTTTGATAAAGGAGGCAGGAATGTACAGTGGAGAAAGGACAATAAGTGTTGCTGTGAGAACTGGACAGGTACAGGTAAAAGTATGAGATTAGATCACTCCCTAACACCATACACAAAAATAAGCTCAAAATGGGTTAAAGACCTAAATGTAAGGCCAGAAACTATCAAATTCTTAGAGGGAAACATAGGCAGGACACTCTATGCCATAAATCACAGCAAGATCCTTTTTGACCCACCTCCTAGAGAAATGGAAATAAAAATAAAAATAAACAAATGGGACCTAATGAAACTTAAAATCTTTGGCACACTAAAGGAAACGATAGACAAGACCAAAAGACAACCCTCAGAATGGGAGAAAATATTTGCAAATGAAGCAACTGATAAAGGATTAATTTCCACAATTTACATGCAGCTCATGCAGCTCAATAACAAAAAAAACAAACAACCCAATCCAAAAATGGGCAGAAAACCTAAATAGACATTATTCCAAAGAAGATATACAGACTGCCAACAAACACATGAAAGAATGCTCAACATCATTAATCATTAGAGAAATGCAAATCAAAACTACAATGAGATATCATCTCACACCAGTCAGAATGGCCATCATCAAAAAATCTAGAAACAATAAATGCTGGAGAGGGTGTGGAGAAAAGGGAACCCTCCTGCACTGTTGGTGGGAATGTGAATTGGTACAGCCACTATGGAGAACAGTATGCAGGTTCCTTAAAAAACTACAAATAGAACTACCATATGACCCAGCAATCCCACTACTGGCATATACCCTGAGAAATCCATAATTGAAAAAGGGTCATGTACCACAATGTTCATTGAAGCACTATTTACAACAGCCCAGAGATGGAAACAACCTAAGTACCCATCATCGGATGAATGGATAAAGAAGATGTGGCACATATATACAATGGAATATTACTCAGCCATAAAAAGAAATGAAATTGAGCTATTTGTAGTGAGGTGGATAGACCTAGAGTCTGTCATACAGAGTGAAGTAAGTCAGAAAGAGAAAAACAAATACCATATGCTAACACATATATATACAATCTAAAAAAAAAGAAAGAAAATAGTTCTGACGAACCTAGTGGCAAGACAGGAATAAAGATGCAGACATAGAGAATAGACTTGAGGACACAGGGAGGGAGAAGGGTAAGTTGGGACGAAGTAAGAGAGTGGCAGAGACATATATACACTACCAAATGTAAAATAGCTAGTGGGTAGCAGCCAGATAGCACAGTGACATCAGCTCGATGCTTTGTGACCACCTAGAAGGATGGAATAGGGAGGGTGGGAGGGAGACGCAAGAGGGAGGAGATATGGGGATATATGTATATGTATAGCTGATTCACTTTGTTATAAAGAAGAAACTAACACACAATTGTAAAGCAATTATACTCCAATAAAGGTGTTAAAATAAAAAAGGACTGTCTCTGAACAGAAGCTATAGGTATTTTACGAATTGAATTTAAAAGCTTTTAAACATAACTCTCACTGAAGTTGTTTTTTATTACATTCATATTTTGTATGTTATAGCAAATGTAAAATCCTTCCCTTTCATTTCAAAAAAATTTATTGACCTTTTTCACTTTTAAATAGTTGGTTGAATCCATTATGACTCCTTAACTGCCAGTAAGAGGCCACTCAGTCAAGTGATTTGAATAGAAAGGTAATTTATGGAATCAAATTATGGAATCAAAAACTGAAAAATCTTAGTAATCATATTTTAAATAATATTTTAAAATATGATCTTGACCCAGGATTTCACATGGTTCTCTCCTTATCCTCTATTTGCTGCATTATCATACTCCTTGTCAGTTGTATTCTCACATAATTTTGAATAACAAACGTTATGCTGGAGAAGAAAACTTGACTCTTTCAGTGATCCTGGTAAAAATATTTCACATTATATTTCATTTGGTTGGATTGGGACCCGTGTAGTACTTTGATTCAATCACATTGGCCGGGGGGGTGTGAGGCTCTTACTGGTTAGCCATGCCCCACTCCCCAGTCCCCACTCCCCATTTCATGCACACTCTTGAACACGAGAAAAGTCAATGCCTCAAAACACATGGGATGATAATGGAGTAGAGGTCTGTCCGCAAAGGAAAATAACAGTACTGTTACCAAAAATGAGGGAGTGTGAGAAGGAATGAGTGGGTGCTGAATAACAAAAACCACAGGCCATTAGAAATTCTTCCAAACATGATTTTAGGCTAGTAATATATTCATATATAATAAAAAGAACATTTAATACTCTGCCTTTGAATTCCTTACATTAAAATACTGGGATTATTGAAAAAAATCTGTTGATCTGAGAAAAATGTATTCACAATGTACACAAAATTTAAACTTTTATTATGCTAGAAAAAATGGACTTTGAATGAAAGAACTAAACCCACTTTGAATTATGGGACTTTTGTTGTTGTTCTAATGCCTCTTTAACCCACACAGACCAGGGTTTCCTCTCTTCTTAGATGATTTGATGATTTATCCCTCACCTCTAGTCTCACATTTCATTTTTCTGAGACTGTTCTTGCTTTCAAATTTTGACAAATGTTGTATTAAAGCTTTAATTTAGAAAGAATTTAAATATTTGTATCATTAAGTTATTTCACCCAAGAGTTCCATATTTCTCTTCATTTATTAAATTCTTCTTCCATATCAAGTAATAAGAATGTTTTTTTATACAATTCTCTTTCTTAATTTAAATTAATTTCTAGATGTTTTCTGATTAACTTATCCTTAGTTTTGAGTTTTTTATGAGTAGATATTTTCACTGGTTATTACAATACATAGAATAATTGGTAACTTTTACATATTTATATACAACATACTTTTCTAGTCATGCTAATGGATTTCTAGTTATCCTAATGTTTTCAGAGAATTCTCTAGGGTAATCATGGAATATAATTATGTGATATGAAAATAATGAGGAGGAGTTTATAGTGCCAGAAAGATGGCATTGGGTCTTTTGCAGAGGGGCTACAACATGGGACCACATTTTCTTTTCCTTCTTTTCATTTGGGAATACTACCAGAGAATGCTGATAATAGACAGTTCCTGCATGGTGAATCCTGGACACCCTAGCAGCTCTTTTCTCCTGTCTCTATTTAGTTCCAGTAGTGCCTTTATTGACCTCCTTTCCTCCCGAAGTTTTCATGACTTCTCCCAGTACAGATATGAACATTTACATGGGGTCTAGGACATACACTGTGCACTGCTATAGGTAAGCAGATTGTCTCCATTTATGTGCATCTTTGCATCCTCCATTTGACAAGTCCTATTTCTGTCATGTTACTAATTTTGTCTAAGAAGATGTAAATAAATTACCTTTATTATTTCTGCAATAAGATACTGCTCATGCAGTTCATCCAAACTTAAAGGTGGGAGCAAAATTTGTTTGTATGTTTGTTGCTAAGACAAAAATCAAGGCTTTGAAGAGAAAAAGTTTTTACTGATAGATTATTCTGATCCCATGAGAGTCTTTGGCTGGTATCATTTAAATCAAAGAATTTAAATATGAATGTGGTCATGTATTTCTTTTTTAATAATTTTTTTCCTCAAGAAAATTCTGATTAAGTTGTCATGTTATAACACTTAGCTTAAAAATTATGCTTCAAAAATTGCAATCAAAGAATTTTACTCAGAACTTGGCAACTAGAGTATATGAATGTGCAATTTTCTCATTTGATTATCCATCTTTTCAATAGAGATTAACAAATTTTCATAAGTTATCATCATATCAATAATTCTATCTGCTCAGTATCACCTTTGTAGTTTTCAGCTAACATTGGTTATAAGAGCTATTTGAAAGTTCACTATTTACTAATAAAATCTGTGTGGGAAGAATCTAGCACCTTTGTGTATATGTGTGTGGAATCTGATTAATATAAATGACCTGTTATTCAAGAAAAAATATAACCTTGAAATGTTGTTGCAGCTGCTAAATTTGTTTCCTTCAAATAAATTCAATATATTTAGGCTTTGCCAGAAAATTGTCCAAAAATGCCTTCCAGCAATTTGTTTTTCCCAAAGGAAGACTAGGAATACATGAATTAATTGTTTGGCCCAGCATTCAATCTTAAATAAAATGAACTGCAAATTCAGCACGGGTCTTTCTGCTGAATATCCAAAATTCAGTTATTTTGATCTTAAGATACCCTACTGAAGAGGTTGTTTAATTCTATGCCAAAAAAAAAAAAAAAAAAAAAAAGGATGAGAAATATCTATGACAGTTTATCTTTCTAGGAGAGGGACAGGATTTATTCACCTGCAGGTGTTTCCTGCCCTCTCTCTCCTCTACCAATACTGCTCAGGTCTGTCTTAACCCACTCAGCTTCCCCTCCATTAAAGGAGAGTTTTAGAAGATAACCAGCTGCTGGGCTTTGGTAATGTAGAATACCAAGAATGGGTAGGGAAAATCTAGATGACTGGGTGATGGTGAAGGAGAAGAAGGGAGCAGTAGAGCAAAATCCAGGACCACTCCTGCCTCTTGCTGGGGTTTGAAGGAAGAGTTGAAGAAGGGAGTGAAGAATTAAACAAATTATAACCCCAGTTCAGCTGCAGGGTGTGACAGAATTGGATTTTAGGAAAAACTATTGTGGATTAGAAATTGTACCTTTTAATAGTACAGGGAGTATTTTAGAATTTGATTAGACCTCATTAGTGTATTAGATTTATAGATTAGTAAGTTAGAACTCAATTTTAAAAACGATATTTGATTTCTTTGACAATTTTAGACTCCTTTTATAGAAGTATAAGGCTCTCTGGTTCTGTTCCTTACAAATTCTAGCTGCTTGGCCTCTGGGTTCCAAGCTCTGTCTCCTGAGTTGGGCAGTCATCTGGGCTGTGCCTGAGTTCCTTCTATGAGCCATGGCCTGGAAGCTCTGTCCTGGCAGGAAGCTGGAGTACTCCTAAAGCTTACCTCCTTTGTTTTCTGTCTCTCAGGGATCACCATCCTGAACTCTTTCTTGTCCACTGCCTGAAAACTGCTGTTTCATATATTTTGTCTGTTTTTTCCAGTTCTTAAAGGTGGGAGCGTAAATCCAGTAACGCCTCATGTCCAAAAGTATGCAGTATTCTTTTTCATTAACTTTCAGTAAAGAGGAATGCCTTCAGTGCAATTGTAATCTGATTTAAAATAACCTCCTCAGAGGCAACATTTATCAGGATCAAATGACTACGTTACTAAATTACTACATTCACAGGTTTATTCTGTGCTATAGTTCTTCACACAGTTTATCTTTCTAGGAGAGGGACAGGATTTATTCACCTGCAGGTGTTTCCTGCCCTCTCTCTCCTCTACCAATACTGCTCAGGTCTGTCTTAACCCACTCAGCTTCCCCTCCATTAAAGGAGAGTTTTAGAAGATAACCAGCTGCTGGGCTTTGGTAATGTAGAATACCAAGAATGGGTAGGGAAAATCTAGATGACTGGGTGATGGTGAAGGAGAAGAAGGGAGCAGTAGAGCAAAATCCAGGACCACTCCTGCCTCTTGCTGGGGTTTGAAGGAAGAGTTGAAGAAGGGAGTGAAGAATTAAACAAATTATAACCCCAGTTCAGCTGCAGGGTGTGACAGAATTGGATTTTAGGAAAAACTATTGTGGATTAGAAATTGTACCTTTTAATAGTACAGGGAGTATTTTAGAATTTGATTAGACCTCATTAGTGTATTAGATTTATAGATTAGTAAGTTAGAACTCAATTTTAAAAACGATATTTGATTTCTTTGACAATTTTAGACTCCTTTTATAGAAGTATAAGGCTCTCTGGTTCTGTTCCTTACAAATTCTAGCTGCTTGGCCTCTGGGTTCCAAGCTCTGTCTCCTGAGTTGGGCAGTCATCTGGGCTGTGCCTGAGTTCCTTCTATGAGCCATGGCCTGGAAGCTCTGTCCTGGCAGGAAGCTGGAGTACTCCTAAAGCTTACCTCCTTTGTTTTCTGTCTCTCAGGGATCACCATCCTGAACTCTTTCTTGTCCACTGCCTGAAAACTGCTGTTTCATATATTTTGTCTGTTTTTTCCAGTTCTTAAAGGTGGGAGCGTAAATCCAGTAACGCCTCATGTCCAAAAGTATGCAGTATTCTTTTTCATTAACTTTCAGTAAAGAGGAATGCCTTCAGTGCAATTGTAATCTGATTTAAAATAACCTCCTCAGAGGCAACATTTATCAGGATCAAATGACTACGTTACTAAATTACTACATTCACAGGTTTATTCTGTGCTATAGTTCTTCACCAAAATGCTGCTTTGAGCATAACAAGAGTGCACCTTTTGTTATCTCCCTAATTTCTATATTCCATAATACTTTTCTTTGTGCTTTATTTATTTGTTCATACCTTCATTTTCTTTTTTAGAGAATCCACAAGTTAAAAGTACACAATATTTATTTAGTCCCAGACTTATCACTGCATTTGCATGTGTCTACATGGGAGGGGAAGTGAATTGTTTTCTGTGTATCTCAACACCCCTACATACACACAAAGACAAACATAGTTATTCATCCTGGGACCATGAACAATGACTTGCAATACATAGTGATGTTTATCCACCTAAAATGATTTTTTTGCTTATTAACTGTCTACATTATGAGGTGTTCGTTCTGTCTGTACCTCAGTTCTCCATGATCCTTCATCTTGCTCAGCATCACAGTGTTTTGTAACCAAGAAATGTAACTCACCCACACTTGTCGGTTTAGAATTTTTCCCATTTTCTTGTAAATGGTGTATAACATTTTCTTCATCTGATTTAAAGCCATTTCCAAGATATTCTAGACTCACTCATGTCTTTTTTCTTCCCTGTGTTAAGCTACTTTCCCTCCATTTAGAAAGCTTTGCAACATTTTCTACTTTGAAAGTGCTTTCTGTCTTCTACTTTGTGTTCCCTCCAAATTCCTTCCTCAGGTTCAATAAGATCACCTTCTTTCTTTATTTGAAACCTGAATTCTTTCTCATGTACAAAATCTTTTACCAGCCAGAGGAGCCACTTTATCTTAATATGGGTTCCTACAAATGCCATCATGTTTACTCAAAAACCTAGTTTATACTATACTTCTATGCAATATGAGCATTTAAAATATATATATGTATGTGTGTGTGTGTGTGTGTGTGTGTGTGTGTGTGTGTGTGTGTGTGTGTGTGTATTTTTATTTTAAGTGTTTGGGATCCTTTCTGCTTGTATATCTGTAAGTTGCCCACAAATCCATCTACAAACTCTCTGAGAATGAAGGATGTGCTACTGACATTATTGTGTCTGCCTAGCTCTGAATACTTTACCACCACATATAAGGAAACACTTAAAAGGTAAAACTATAAAGCCCTTGATGATGCCAATCCATTCACAGTTGGGTCTTCTCTTGTACATAATTAACACCACAATAAGTGATCTATTTTAACATGTACAGAATTCTCTGAGGAAAAAAATGACAGACGGAATGGGGAATGTAAGTGGGAAAATGTGACAGTACAATGAACACTCCAGCATGCATTTTAAATAATTTACACAAATCAGTTCCCATTTGTGAGCCAGAATAAAAATAGCACCATTTGTCAAATAAAAGTTAAAACTTTGTTGGAAATTATAAGCCTGATTTATATATCATTCTGTTAGATTTGCCATTATTAATCACATCATGATGGCAGTAATCTAAATATAAACATGCCCTCTTTTACAGCTGAACAATTGTCTTAATTGGTACTAATTTCCTTCCAATTGCAGTATCATTTGTTTTCCTTGGTGTGGAAAAGCAGAGTGAGTTTGCTTTCTGTATAAATTCACTGAGGAAAATAAGCAGAAGGCCCTGTTTTGCTAGCAAATAAATTTCTTGCCCACCACATGTGATGACAAGTTCTGGGATTGAGGGTGGACTTAGGTAGTATTATTACATGTGCTTTTTTGAAATTCACATTTTCTGTGGGTTTGGAATAGGCAGTAATTAGTCTTGAGAATATGTTTGAAAATAAATTAATTCCATGTTTCCTGGTGTGGTTAGACTTGACAACCATAATATTTTTGTTGAATTTTGTTTTCGTTTAATGTTGTTTGTTTCTAGTAAAATAAATACACTAAGCTTATATACCATGTAGAAACAAAGAAACCACAAAAACCTTTATTAATGGATGGTGTATAAAGGATTTTGTGACTTAGTTGTAAGTGACCTCAGGTTTTTAAAAGTTCAGGGAAATTGGTTTAAAAGCATGGCAGAGGACAGTTCAAGGAACATTTTAAAGGTAATAATCAATTGATTTATTTCAATATGTTTTAAAATTATTCTCTTTGTAAAATCACATTTTTTTTGAAAAGTGTAGCATGAGAGAACTTTGATGTTCTCAAACTGCTAAAAATTCAGTGGAGTTACTTGAAGGATTCTTACAGCAGAAGAGGCTTGTTCAGGTGGGCAGTCATGATGTGATATTTTGATGGGATGTTACATGCTGCCAGGTGGTGTGGTCTGTCTCTTCTGAAAAAAAATATTTATTTTATGTAATTCTTTAAAAGTTATTCTTGAAAGTTTCAAATATCTCTGGGGGTAAGTTTATAGGGTAAAATGCTCCTTAACAATGATAAATATTTGATGGTTTTCCCCTTGTTCATCAAAGATAGAATACTTTTTCAAAATCCCTCACTGTCTCTCCTGACATGCAGGTGTCCCTGCAAGGGGCTTTGGGAAACTTTTTTCTGTCCCAAGGCCTTTGGACCTGGGGATCTGGACTCAGTACCAGCATCTGAGACTTTTAAAGGATTTGGCAAGATGCTTGGTCTTTGCTGTCTTTCCTCGTAGGCTCTGACATTGTTTCTTAAAGAGGATATAAATGTCATAGACTAGAGGTCTGAGATGATGTCTTTCCCCCTTGTATCCCTAGCAGCTAGCAAAATGCTTGTCACACAGGAGGTCCGTGACACAGACCTCATAAATAAGTGAATTGATTTATCCCATGCTGGCAATACTAAGAGACAGAAACTATCATTAAGTATATCCACACTGTATTTATTAAATCTTTGTAATCCTGGGCAAAACATAAATTTAATACTAGAACAATCTGGATTTCAATAAAGTTTTATTAAAATAGTGTAAATAGTTGGAAGCTTCTGAACTTAAAAAGATAATTATATTTTCATGTATTTTGTACACCGTGTACAAACTTAAGGTAACCAGCTACTTTGTTACATATGCCATATTGATGTCACAGCAGCATTGGAGGAAGTCATAATGAATGGGAAGCTGAAATGGTTATAACCTGAAGAGATAATTTAATAGTGACTACAGTGACTCCTACTGGGAAGGTAACATCCAATTTCGAGCAAATATGTGAACTCCTGTGAATCTTAATGTTTTCTTTTTCATAAACTTTTTATTTCAGAATACTTATATAGAAAAGTCTTATAGAAAAGTCCTAATGATAGTACAGACAGTTTCCATATATTCTGCACCCAGTTCCTCCTATTGGTAGAGTATTATATCACTATGGTACACTTGTCATAATTAATATATGTTGATACATTGTTATTAACTAGACTCGATTCATTATCAGATTTCATTGTTTTTACCAGCCGTCTTTTTCTCTTCCAGGAGCCTATCCAACATATCACATGACATTTGTCATCATTCTTTTTTCTGGACTGGGTCAGTTTCTCAGACTTTTCCTAATTTTAATTATCTTAACAGTTTTTAAAGAGTGCTGGTCAGGTATTTTGTAGAATATCTCTCAAGTTGGGTTTTTCTCAGAGTTAGACTGGGATTAAAGGTTTGGGGAAGGAAAGTAACAGAGAGTAGAGTGTCATTTTCAACACAAGATATCTAGAGAACATACTGTCAACATCACTTATCACTGATGATATTAACCTTGATCACTGAGCTGAGGTAGTGTTTGTCAGGTTTTTTCTTGGATGGTTACCTTTTCATTTTCCCCCTTTTCCTTAATATACTCTTTGGAAGTAAGTCACTAAGCATAGCTCACAATTGAGGGGAAGTTTCCTCATAAGTTATCTGGAATCCTTCTCTCTGAGAGATATGTTTCTTCTTCAACATTTATTTATTCAATCATTTAGTTATATCACTATGGACCTATGGATATTTAAGGGTTAATATCCAATACTATGTTATTAATTTTTTGCTCAAATTGTTCCAGCTTCATCCTTTGGTAACTATTTAAGTTGATTCCATGTCTTTCTGAAATACTCTAATCATGTTGCTTTTTTCAGAACTTCTTTACGTTTTGACATTATATTATACTTGAGATTATCTTGTATATTTTCTGTCCCAGTCCTAGAAACAACTATTTTTCCAAGGATACTTTGTTCCTTTTATTTAAGAAGATTATTAGAAACCAAGATCAGAGTCTTGGATATGCCCATTGCTCCTGGCTGTTATTGCTGTATATAGTCACCTACTAAAGAATATATTGCTTGCTTCCAGTTTGGTGATTGTGAATAAAACTGTTATAAATATTTTCATGCAGGTTTTTACTGTGGACAGAAATTTTCAAATCAGTTGAGTGAATATCTGGGAATATAAGTGTTGAGTCACATTGTAAGTCTATGTTTAGTTTTATAAGAAAATGCTACACTGTCTTCCAAAGTGGCTTTACCCCTTTGCAGTCCTGAATAAGGGTTCCTGTTGCTCTGTATCCTCACCAGCAATTGGTAGTAGCAGTTTTTAGAAGATTTTAGCCATTCTAATAGGTGTGTAGTGGGTTTTGTTGTTTGGATTTGTTTTTGACTCAGTCTTAAGTTCAAACAGAGAATACGGGGCTTCCCTGGTGGCGCAGTGCTTGAGAGTCCGCCTGCCGATGCAGGAGACGCGGGTTCGTGCCCCGTTTCGGGAGGATCCCACATGCCGCGGAGCGGCTGGGCCCGTGAGCCATGGCCACTGAGCCTGCGCGTCCGGAGCCTGTGCTTCGCAAATGGGAGAGGCCACAACAGTGAGAGGCCCGCATAACGCAAGAAAAAAAAAAAAAAAAAAAAAAAAAAAAAAAAAAAAAAAAAAAAAAAAAAAAAAAAAAAAAAAAAAAAAAAAAACAGAGAATACATCTAAACACAGATTTTTAGACATCACCAAATTATTGTCTACTGTTTATTTTTAAATCACACAAAAAATACAACATACACATACAGAGCACATTTGTGACCAGTATTCATTTAACAGGCACTGCCCACATAAAGTTAAATTCAAGAATCCACTCTCCCACTGGCAACTTCCCAACCCCCCTCTCTCCGACAATTCCTCTAGCTCCCTGGGACTTCTGATCTATTGACCCTACTCATTTTTTTTATACCTCACATTCTGCATGTCCTCATTGCTTTTCTTACCAAACTGGACTCCATGTTTCATCATTATAATCATTCTCTTGTATCCTTCAGCTTCTTTGCCCCCCTCCCTCATTTTTATTCCCCTGGCAAAGTCTCCACCTAGGTTAAATTCTACTCTCTTGCTAGTTCCCACCTGCATCCAAGAAGCTGAATTTGGCTGGAGGAATCACCAGCCATGGTGACTAGCCTAACTTTAAGTGGGACCTTAATGATAAGCAGTAATCCAATTATACCTCCATCAATTTATTGTTTCTCTCTCTCCCCCCTTCTCTTCTCTCCTCAAATTTCTAATGCTTCTTTTCCTATCATTCTCAGCTGATGACATTGCTTCTTATTTAACAGAGAAAACAGAAACTATTAAAAAATAACTTCCATATTTTTTCACCACCATATCCACAAATCAACCTATATCTCCACCAACACACATGCTGTCTCCCATACTATTGGGATGAATGAACTCTCTGTGCTCCAATCTAATTCCAAATTCTCCACTTGACTGTTAGATTTCATCTACTCACACTTATTTAAGGACTTAGCTCCCTAAGTTTTCCTTCTTTTATCTTTGTTATTAATTTTTATCTATTTTATATATCATATTTTTCTTATCAGTTATGCTGGAAAAGCTCCCATCTTAAAAAGTAAGCAAGAAAACAACCTTGTACCCACATTTCCTCTAACTGCTGCCTGATCTTGGTTTCCCCTTACAACTGAGTTTCTCTAAATATTTGTGTATACTTACTCCTCTTTCACATACTCTCTTGGACCTACTCTTGTCCACCTGATTCCCTCTTGTCATGTTAACCAACAACATCCACCTTGACCAACACAATGGTCACTTCTCAGTGCCAAATTACATAATTTATCCCCACATTTTATCTAGAGGAATACTTTCTTTATGAGAGTCATGAAAGACTTTCTTCACTTGACTCTTGGGACTTTAAACTCTCTCTTAGTTTACTCTTACATCAATACCCTAGTCACCACTGAATAATTAACTTGTTAATCAAGTTAAATTATTATGCCAGTGCTTTGAAAAGTTAGTTTCCTGAAATATCTGACTCCCACTAGTAAATTTGTGCACAGAGATTTCTTCAAGTCAGAAAAACTAAAAATTTTATTTTATTATTTTACTCCTAAGAGAAAAATTAGGTAATCTAAAATGGAAATCAAATATATGTTCCTAATTTGAAAAAACAAACAAACATTTTTCTGCTGAAAGTTAAGATTTACAAAAAGTTACCTTTTGCTAGAAACTGAGTTTCATTGGGCTCCACAAACCTTCTACTCAGAGACTTCAAAATGGGTTTTTCAAAGGCTTGTTTTGAGGAGCAGCAAATGTAATCTTATTTATCTGATAAAGGTAACTGTTTCACCTATATTCACAGAGACAGAAAAAGTTAAGCAAAATGAAAAGAGAGAGGAACTGCTCTCAACTGAAAGAGCAAGAGAAAATCCCTGAAAACAAATACTAATGAAACAGAAATAAACAATATTTAAATTAAAGAATTCAAAGCATTAGAAAGAAGAATGCTAACTGAATTAGGGAAACGAATATATAAACACAGTGAGAATTTTAACAAACATAAAAAGAATGACTCAGAACTGAAGAATACAGTAACTTAAATGAAAAACAGAGTAAAAAGAATGAACAGCAGAGTAGGTGATACAGAAGAACACACAAATGATCTGGAAGTTTGAATAATGGAAATCACCCAAACAGAACAGCAAAAAAGAGAAGCAAATTTAAAAAATGATAAGAGTTTAAAGGATATTTGGGATAACAGGAAGTGAACCAACATTTGCATTATAGGGCTTCTAGAAGGAAAGAGAGAGAGAAGAGAATCAAAAATGTAATGAAATTATGGCTGAAAACTTCCCAAACCTGAAGAAGGAAACAGATATCCAGGTACAGAAAGCACAGAGGGTCCCAAAGAAGTTGAACTCAAACAGACCCACACTAATACATATCATAATTAAAATGGCAAATGATAAGTATAGAGATTTCTACAGACAGCAAGAGAAAAACAAAGAGTCATATACAAGGGAATCCCCATAAGGCTATCAGCTGATTTTTCCACAGAAAATCTGCAGGCCAGAAAGGAGTGGCATAATACATTTAAAGTGCTGACCGGGGGAAACTTGCGACTAAGGATATTCTACCAAGCAAGATTACCATTTAGAACTGAAGAGCTAAGGAACATCTCAGACAAGCAAAAACTAAGAGGTCATAAATACTAAACTAACCTTAAAAGAAATGTTAAATGGTCTTCTCTAAGTGGAATAGAAAAGGCTATAATGAGTAAATATCTACAGGAAAAGAAAAATTTCACTATGAAAGGCAAATATATAGCAAAGGTTGAGGATTAGTTTCATACTTAAGCTAGTTTGAAGTTTAAAGACAATAAATGTAAAATCAAGTATAACTGCAATAATCAGTAAAGGGATAAACATGACAATGTAAAAGCAAAAACATAACATGTGGGGGAAGGGAGTAAAAATGTAGATCTTTTGGAATGTGTTTGAACCTAAAGGACTACATGTTTAAAACAAATAGATCTAGTTATAGGTCAACATAATGAACCCTATGGTAATCACAAATCAAAAACCTACACTAGATATGCAAAAATTAGAAAGAAAGGAACACAAGCATACTACCAAAGAAAATCATCAAACCACAGGGAAGAAACATAGTGAAGAAGAAATGAACAGAGAACTACAAAACAAACAGAAAACAAGTAATAAAATGGCAATGAGTACATATCTATCAATAATCACTTTAAATGTCAATGGACTCAAATCTCCAAGCAAAAGATATAGGATGGCTGATTGGGTGAAAAACAAGATCCATCTATATGTTGCTTACAAGAGATTCACCTGAGAACTAAAGACTCACAGAGACTGAAAGGGAGAGAATGGAAAAGGCCATTATGTTCAAATGGAAATGACAAGAAACTGGGATTAGCAATACTCATATCAGACGAAGTAGACTTTAAAACAAAGTCTTTAACAAAAGACAAAGAGGGGTATTATATAATGATGAAGGGATCAATATGAGAAGAGGATATTATACTGGTTAACATATATGGACCCAGAAAGGAGCACCCAGATATATAAAGCAAATATTAACAAACATAAACGGAGAATTTGAAAACAATACAATAATAGAAGGGGACTTTAACACCCCACTTACATCAATCTACAGATCATCCAGACAGAAAATCAATAAGGCAGAAATAAAACAGGAGAAATACCAGAGAGATACAAAAAATCATGAAGGGAAAACTATGAAGTTATTTATTGGTTATGCCAATAAATTGCACAACCAAGAAGAAACTGATAATTTCTAGGAACATACAACCTTCCAAGACTGAATCAGGAAGAAACAGACAATCTGAACAGACTGATCACTAGGAGTGGAATTGAATTTGTAAAAAAAACCCAGCAAACAATAGTTCAACACTGGTTGGCTTCGCATGGGAGTTCAACCAAACATAAAAAGAGTTAATACCTATCATCAAGTTATTTGAAAAAATAGAAGAGGATGAAACACTCTCAGATTCTTTCCCAGTGCTGCCATTACCCTGATACCGAAACCAGACAAACACATTACCTAAAAAAAAATTATGGGCCAATATTTCTGATGAATATAGATGCAAAAATCCTCAACAAAATATTAGTAAATTGAATTCAATTATATATGAAAAAGATCATACACCATGATCAGGCTGGATTTAATGGATACAATGGTAGTCCAGCATTTGCAAATCAACTAATGCGATACACCACTTTGAAAAGAAGAAAGATAAATATCATATAATCATCTTAATAGACTCTGAAACAGCATTTGAAAAAATTCAACATTTTTTCATAATAAAAACTCTCATCAAAGTTTGTATAGAGAGAACAGATATCAGCATAATAAAGGTCATTAATGGAGGAAATCAAGATGGCAGAGTGGGGGGACATGGAGCATTCCACCTCCCACTAAAACATCAGAGGTGATCCTTCATGTGGAACAGTTCTCACTGGGTGCCTGCTGAAAACTGGG
>NW_006788699.1:89571-100820 GCF_000442215.2 Lipotes vexillifer
GCTGAACACTAAGATCACATAGAATTAAAGTTACAGAGGGATCACCACATGGCTGGGTAGGAAGAAAGAAAAAAAGAAGGGGATCAGGACAGGACATGTGCACCTTGGAGGGAGCTTTGGAGGAGGAGAGGTTCCCTCACCCTGGTAACTCACTTGGCTGACTGGGAGATCAGCCGGTACAGAGTGGGAGATTTGGAGGCTCAGAGGAGAGTGCAGCAGCTGGCTTGCAGAGGGCAGAACTGACAGAGACCAGCACAGAAGGTCCTGACCACCTAGCTGCACTCTCCACCATGAGATGTGCATCTGCTGGTGCATGCGAGGGCTGGGTGCTGAGACTCAAAGTTAAGTGGATGGGGCTGGGGAGAGGACTGAGGTTGGCTGTGCAAGGAGGGCCTGAAAGGGCTGGAGTGTGGTCTGGGCCACTGCTGGTGTTGTGCTCATGACAGAGCCTGGGTCTGCCATGAAAGCCCCATTGTTGGCACATGCACAAAGGGAAAAGCCGGGTACTACTATAGCAACCTCACTGTCAGCATGCTCATAGAGGGTGCAGCTCTGCTTCTATATGCTATGGGAGCATACAAACACTGGTGTGTTGCCCACATGTGGAGGCTGGGCTGAAATCTGAGCCAATCCTCAGGGGCCGTGTCACTTTGGAATTAAGGCTAAAATCTGAGACATGTCCCAGAGGCTGTGTGATCCATGGATTTACATGCCAACAGTGGCTTTGTGAGCTCAGCAAGTGCAAGACATCTCAGCAGATTACTGGTGCTCCTGTGGTTGGGGTGGGTCCATGATTAGCAGCTGCAGGCTTTGCCTACATGCATGCAGAGTCAGGGCCAGGGTCTAGGCTGATCCTTTAGCTTTCACAGTGGGTCCAGGTGTGTGACTACTGTATTCCCAGTGCCTACTTTGGTGGATCTGTGCCTACAGATCTCTTGCTGGTGGTTTATGAACACAGTGCTTGAGAGAGACCTGGGCCAATTGCCTGCATTCTGATGGATGAGGTGAGGTAGAGAGCAGTGCAAACAACAGCATACTTTGTGAGCCTGCACAACAGGTGACAGGCAACACCATAGAGTGCACTTCCTGGTGGACATCTTCTGTTAAGGAATACTCAGTGGTTCCTCTCTCAGTGGGAGGGATCCAATCTTGCATACCTAACACTGCAGCTCAGAAACAGAACTGGGAACTTCTACTCTAACAACTGGGGAGAAGACCCTGGCCCTAACAGGGCTGTGACTATGACAGAGCAAAGAGGAGACCCTGCTCAATATCTAGCTCAGGCACTGGTTACCACAACACCAATCACACTCCCTATCAAGGGCATAACAGCCGTCACACACTGAGGAATTATGTGGCAGGTATCCATATTAAAAACAGCCCTTACACCAAAAAATTAGGCTCACACAGGAGACACAGTGATGCTCTGCTCTTACATAAAAACAACACTTCGAGACCACAAGAGATAACTGTCTAAACTCATAGAGTCAGAGAACTATAAGTAAAATGAAGAAGAGAAACCATTCCCAAATAAAGATCAAGAGAATTCCCCTGAAAGAACAAACAATGAAACAGACCACTCCAGTCTATTAAACACTGAGTTCAAAAACGAAGTACTAAAACTACTGAAGGAATTAAGAAAGGCTATTTATACAAATGCAGGTTACTGTAAAAATGAACTAGAAACTATAAAGCATAGCCAAATAAAATTAGAAAACTCATTTGCCAAGAAGAAAGCTGAGCTAAATGTAATAAATAGCAAACTGAATAATGTAGAATAACAAATAAGTGATCTGGAAGACAGACTAATGGAAATCACCCAATCAGAACAGCAGACAGAAATATAAATGAAAGCAATATACAAGACCTATAGGATAATATCAAGGGCACCAATCTATGCATAATAGGGATTCCAGAAGGAGAAGAAAGAGAAAAGGGGATTGAAAATATATATGAAGAAATTATGGCTGAAAACTTCCCAAACCTAAATAAGGAAACAGATATCCTGGCACAAGAAGCACAGATGGTCCCAAACATGATGAACCCAAACAGAGTTACAGCAAGACATATTAATATTTAAAATGACAAAGGTTAAAGACAAAGACAGGATTCTAAAAGCAGCAAAAGAAAAACAAAGAGCTATTTACAAGGATACCTCAACAAGGCTATCAGCTAATTTCTCTACAGAAATGTTACAGGCCAGAATGAAGTGACAAGATATATTCAAAGTCCTGAAAGGGAAAAACCTGCAACTTAGGATATTCTATCCAGCAAGATTATAATTTAGAATAGAAAGAGAGATAAAGAATTTCTCAGGCAAGCAAATACTAAAAAAATACAGCAATACTAAACCTATCCTAAAAGAAATATTGAAAGGTCTTCTTTAAATAGAAAAGAAGTAAGAATCTAAAGGAAAGAGCAAATTTTCTCTTTGGAAAGTAAATCACTTAAATAAACCAGTACACAGATTAAGAATTTTTTTTTTAATTTTATGATAGTGATGATAACTACAATGAACAGCAAAAGAATAAACATTGAGATGTAAAAGAGGATATCAAAACCATAAAATTTGGGGGAGGGAAGTAAGAAAATGTAGATTTTCTTAGAATGTGTTTGATCCTATATGACTACCAGTCTAAGGAAAGTAGATATAGCAATGGGTTAACATACTTGACAAATAGGGTAACCACAAATCAAAAACATATAGTAGATTCACAAAAACCAAGAGGAGAACACAAACAAAATACAAAAGAAAACTGTCAAACCACAAAAGGAAAAACAAAAAGTAAAAGAAAGGAACAAAAAAGAAATACAAAATCAACTGGAAAACAAGGTTTAAAAAGGCAATAAATACATATCTATTAATAATTACCTTAAATGTCAATTGGCTAAATGCTCCAATAAAAAGACATACAGTGGCAGATTGGATAATAAACAGGAGCCTAAAATATGATGCATACAAGAGACTTACTTTAGGGCAAAGGCACACATAGATTGAAAGTGAGGGGATGAAAAAAGATACTTCATGCAAAAGGAAATGCTAAGAAAGTGGGGGAAGTAATACTCATATTAGATAAAATAAACTTTAAAACAAAGGTAATAAAGAAAGATAAAGAAGACACTATATAATGATAAAAGGATCAATACAAGAACAGGATATTACCCTCATTAATATATATGCACCCGGTGTAGGAGCACCTAACTGCAAAAAACAAATACTAACAGATATAAAGGGAAAAATTGATGGGAATACAATACTAGTAAGATATTTTAATACCCCTCAGATATCAATGGACAGCTCTTCCAGACAGAAAATCAAGAAGGCAAAAGAGATTCTAAGTGTCATAATAGACCAGTTAGACTTAATTGATATTTTCAGGACATTACATCCAAAATAACTAGAATACATATTCTTTTCAAGTGCACATGGACATTCTCTAGGATAGATGATATACTAGGACAAAAACAAGCCTCAAAAAATTTAAGAAGATAGAAATTATTTCAAGCACTTTTTCTGACCACAACATCATGAAACTAGCAATCAACAGAATGAGAAATGAGGAAAAAAAAGATTGCATGGAGACTAAACAACATGTTACTGCAAAACCAATGGGTCACTAATGAAATCAAAAAGGAAATTAAAAAAATACCTTAGACAAATGACAATGAAAACACAACCATACAAAATCTATGGGATGCCCACAAAAGCAGTCCTAAGATGGAAGTTGAAAGCCATAAAGCCCTTCCTAAAAAAAAAAGAAAAAGAAAAAAAGAAATCTCAAATAAACAACCTAACCTACCACATAGGTAAATTAGAAAAAGAACAAATAAAACCTAACTCCAGTGGAAGGAAGGAAATAATAAAGATTAGAGAGGAAATACATAAGATAGAGTTAAAAAAACAATAGAACAAATTAATAAAACCAAGATCTGGTTCTTTGAAAGGGTAAACAAAATTGACAAACCTCTGGCAAGGCTCACCAAGAGAAAAAGAAAGGATGTAAATAAACAAGAAATAAAAGGGGAAAAATAACAATGGATACCACAGAAATACAAGAAACCATAAGAGAAGCCTAAAAATCAATTATATGGCAACAAATTGGACTACCTAGAAGAAACGGACAAGATCTTAGAAACATACAGCCCACCAAAACTGAATCAAGATGAAATAGATAATTTGAACAGACCAATCACTAGAAGTGAAATAGAATCTGTAAAAATAATTTTAAAAATTCTCTGCAAACAAATGTCCAGAATCAAATGGCTTCACTGGGGAAATCTACCAAACATACAAAGAACTTATACTAACCCTTTTCAAACTCTTCTAAGATACTGAAAATATTGAACACTTCCAAATTCATTCTATGAAGTCACCATCACCCTGACACCAAAACCAGACAAAGACACTACCAAAAAAATTACAGGCCAATCTCTTTCATGAATATAGATGTAAATTCTGAACAAAATATTAGCAAACTGAATCCAACAACACATAAAAAAGATCATACATCATGATCAGGTTGGATTTATCTCAGTGTCACAAGGAGAGTTCACCATATGCAAATCAATCAATGTGATACACCACATCAACAAAAGAAAAGACAAAAACCACAATGATCATCTCAATAGATGCAGAAAAAGCATTTGATAAAATTCAACATTCATTCATGATAAAAACTCTTACCAAATTGTGTATAGAGGGTTCAACATAATGAAAGCTATTTATGACAAATGCAGTCAACATAATACTCAATGGTGAAAAGATGAAAGCCTTCCCACTAAAATAAGGAAGAAGAAAAGTATGCCCACTCTCACCATTTCTTTTCAACATGGTATGTGAAGTCTCATCCACAGCAATCAGACAAGAAAAAGAATAAAAGTTATCCAGATTGGAAGGGAAGAGGTAAAATCATCATTACATGTAGATGACATGATACTATATGTAGAAAATCCTAGAGTCCAAATAAAAACTACTTAGAACTGATAAATGAATTCAGCAAGGGAGCAGGATGCACGATTGACATACAGAACTCTGTTGCATTTCTTTACAGTAACAATGAAATATCAAAAAGGAGAGTAAAAAATTCATTTTTTAAGTCACTTCAAAAAAATAAAATATTTAGGAATAAACCTGACCGAGGAGGTGAAAGAGTTATATGCTGAGAACTATAAAACACTGATAAAGGAAACTGAAGATGACTTAAAGAAATGGAAATAAATTCCATGCTCTTGTACTGGAAGAATTAATACTGTTAAAATGGCCATACTACCCAAAGCAATCTACAGATTTAATGTATTCCTTTTCAAATTACATATGATATTTTTCAAAGAACAAGAAAAAATAATCCTAAAATTTATATGGAACCTTAAAGACCCAGAATTGCTAAAGCAATCCTGAGGAAAAAGAACAAAGATGGAGACAAAACATTCCCAGACTTCAGACAATACTACAAAGCTACAGTATCAAAACAGCATTGTATTGGCACAAAAACAGACAAGTGCCTGGAATGGAACAATATAAAGAGCCCAGAAATAAACCCACATACCTAAGGTCAATTAAATTTTTTCAAAAAAATAAGAATATACAATGGAGAAAAAAATAGTCTCTTCAGCAAGTGGTGTTGGGGAAGCTGGACAGCTGGATGTAAATCAATGAAGTTAGAAGACTCTCTCACACCACACACATCAAAAAACTCAAAATGGCTTAAAGATTTAAATATAAGACAAGACACCATAAAACTCCTAGTAGAGAATATAAGCAAAACATTCTCTGACATAAATAATAGCAATATTTTCTTAGGTCAGTCTCCCAAAGAAACACACAAAAGCAAAACTAAACAAATGAGATCTAATAAAACATATAAGCCTTTGCACAGCAAAGGAAATCATAAACAAAATGAAAATACTAATTAAGGACTGGAAGAAAATATTTTCAAGCCCTGTGACTGACAAAGGTTTAATTTCCAAAATATACAAACAGCTCATACAACTCAATAACAAACATCCAAAAGAAAATAATAAGAAAAGAGAGAGAAGGCCTAAATAGACATTTCTCCAAAGAAGAGATGCAAATGGCCAAGAGGCACATGAAAAGATGCTCAACATCACCAATTATTAGAGAAATGCAAATCAAAACTACAATGAAGTATCATCTGACACCAGTCAGAATGACCATCATCAAAAAGTCTACAAATAGGGCTTCCCTGGTGGCGCAGTGGTTGAGAGTCCGCCTGCCGTTGCAGGGGACATGGGTTCGTGCCCCGGTCTGGGAAGATCCCACATGCCGCAGAGCGCCTAGGCCTGTGAGCCATGGCTGCTGAGCCTGCGTGTCCGGAGCCTGTGCTCTGCAGGGGGAGAGGCCACAGCAGTGAGAGGCCTGCGTACCGCAAAAAAAAAAAAAAAAAAAAGTCTACAAATAATAAATGCTGGAAAGGGTGTGGAGAAAATGAAACCATTGTGTGCTGTTGATAGGAAAGTAATCAGTGCAGCTACTATGGAAAACAATATAGAGTTTCCTTAAGAAACTAAAACCAGAGCTACCATAGGATCCAGCAATCTCACTCCAAGGAATATATCCAGAAAACATGAAAACTCTAATTAGAAAAGATACATGCAGCCCAATGTTCATAGCAGCACTATTTACAATAACAAAGACATGGAAGCAACCTAAGTGCTCATCAACAGATAAATGGATAAAGATGTGATACATATACAATGTAATATTACTCAGCCATAAAAAGAATGAAACACTGGCACTTGCAGCAACATGGATGGACCCAGAGAACATCATACTAAGTGAAGTATGTCCAACAGAGGAAGAAAAATACTGTATGATATCACGTATACGTGGAATACACAGATTAATACAAATGAATTTACTTAGAAAACAGAAACAGACTCACAGACATAGAAAATAAACTTATAGTTACAAAAGGGGAAAGGGAGGGAAGAATACATTAGGAGTTTGGGGTTGATAAAAACACAGTACCATATACAAAATTCCTAAACAACCAGAATTTACTGTAGAGCACACGGAACTATAGTCATATCTTGCAGTAATCTGTAATGGAAAATAAACTGAGAAATATATATATATATAACTCAATCACTGCTGTCACTTGAAACTAACATAATATTGTAAATCAACTATATTTCAATTAAAAAAAAACAAAAAATTAAACATGGGCAGAAGACCTGATAGATTATTTTTCCCCCCCAAAATAAAAACATACAGAATGCTAACAGGAATGTGAAAAAATGTAAGACACAGTGAATCATCACATAAATGCAAATCAGAACAACAATGAGGCATCACCTCACACCTGTCAAATGGGTATGATCAAAAAGTCTACGTGTAAAATTGTTGTGGAGTATGTAGACAAAAGGGATCCCTAGTACATTTTTGGTGGCATTGAAAATTGATGCAGCCACTATACAAAACATTGGGACCTTCTTCAAAAAGTAAAAATAGAACTAAAGTATGATCCAGAATTTCCACTGCTGGGTATGTATTGGAAGAAAATGAAAACATTATTGTCAAAAAATACACACACCCCAATGTTCATAGCACCACTATTTACAATTGCCAAGATATGGATATTTGAAAGTAACCTAAGTGCATATTGACAAATAAAGAAAATGTGCCATATATATATATATAAAATATATATTATTATATTTTATATATTAGTAATTATACATAAAAATAAATATTCATAACATATAATTATACTTCATATATTATAAAATTATAATTTTATATTATAATACATTTAATATATTATGTGAAGTATATGTATTATTTATAATATATTAATATATTATGTATAATATATGTAATATTTATATTATATATTAATATATATAACATTACATGATACATATATATAATATAAAATATTGATATATTACATAAAATATATAATATAGTATATATTATATACTCTATATATAATATGTAATAATAGTATATATAATATTAAAATTTGTACATAATATTATACATTATATTGTAAGATATAATAAACATTATAATATACAATATACATTATAATATATAATGCAGTATATATTGACATTGATATATAATTTATATAAAATATTTATGTAATACGGAATGTGTTATATATTACATATTATTATAAACTATGTAATATTTTATATTATATATATAAAATAATTATATAATTATACATTAATAATGTTATAATATATATTATATATAATATATTTATATATTATTTATAATTATACACATATTATAAATATTCTATATAATATATTATATAAAATGGAACATATAATATATATTCTATATATTATTATATATTACAAACAATATAGTGTGTATTGTTTATTTTATATACTATATTATGATATTAACATATATATAATATTGTGTGTATTATATTGTATTATGTATATTATATATGTTTATTCTATTAATATACATATATAAAATATACATTAATATATTAAATATAATACATATGTTAATTCATATATATTATTAAATGAATATAATACATATAATGTATAGTATATATTTTATATTATGATGTACATGGTATTATATGTATTATTAGTATAATTATCGCATAAAGTAATTATATATTTTAATGTATATAATATATATGAATATTTATATCATTATATATATTTATATATAAGTATACATATTTATATATATTATTTTTATATAATAGAATATAAATAATATAATATATGCATTATATATTATATATCATAGTATATATAATTTCTGTTTATAATATACAATATACAATTATTTAATATATATTATATATATTTTATATTTATATAATATAAATAATATATACATTATATATTGTAGTATAATTGTATAATAATATTATATAAATTATATACTATATAAAATATTATATAGTTTATGTGATATAATATTTTTAATATAATATATTATTATTATACTATGTTTTATATAATATGTAATATACATAATATATTAATCATAATTAATATATGATAATATGTGACATACTTAATGCATATAATAGAAAATTTATATAATGCAACATAATATGTATATCTATTATATAATATAATTAATTACTCATATAATTACATAATTATGTTAAGTATATGTTATATATAATTTTTATATTATTATATATAATTATATTATAATATAATGTAATTAATTATTATAATTTTATATTATTTAAAAATATATTTATTATAAACCATTATAATTAATATAATATATAAAATATGCAGTTATATATTATAATATATTATATACAATATATGAAATATATATCATAATATAAAATATATGTAATTGTACATATATATGCAACAATGATATATTCTATATCACTGTGGAATGTAGTCTTTATTTTGTAATTTTGTAATTACTTTTAATTTATAATCTGTTAATATATTGAATCATTCTTTCACATCTGAGTCTAGCAAAGTATTGTAAGTTTTGTAAATCAATAGAAAATAAAATAAAGTCAATTATGTTGCATTTTGTGATGTTATTAAAAATGAGGGCCTTCCCTGGTGGCACAGTGGTTGAGAGTCCGCCTGCCAATGCGGGGGACACGGGTTCGTGCCCCGGTCTGGGAGGATCCCATGTGCCGTGGGGCGGCTGGGCCCGTGAGCCATGGCCGCTGGGCCTGCGGGTCCGGAGCCTGTGCTCCGCGGCAGGAGAGGCCACGGCGGTGAGGGGCCGGCGTAAGTGACTCTGAAGTCTTTAGATCCTTCCTTCTATTGTAATGCTTTGCTGTCTACTCCAACTGCTTTAAATTCTTCATGGGTGGATCGTGTCTGATATCCATAACCATGTTTTTGTAGCAAATACACACTTTTAAGCTGTTATGAGGAGCTTAATAAATAAAAGTTTTAATTTTAAATGGAACACAGTAGAAGGAGGGATTTGTCAAATGTCAAGTGTTTCAAGGTCAAGATTTGGTTTTGTCAATTATTAAAGTACATGACTTTGATAAACAACTTCACCTCCTTTGACACCCAATTTTCTCATGTCAAATAGAAGAAAAGTAATAGAATACCACCAGAATCTTCCACTTCCGTTTTCCTATAAACTTTATTCTCACTTTTTTAGCCACCCAATTATTCTTCCTTTATGTTACTTTTGCCCAGAAAAACAATAGCACTAGATTATATGATCTGTGACATGTAATCCAACAAAGTTCCCAGCAATGACGTGGGCATGTTTTTATGTAGAAATATAACTCTATCCTAATTTTTCTTCCTCATGCTTCCAAAAGAAGCAAGATGTTATTTTAGAAATGTTACCTGTGATTTTTGCAAGGAAGCAACATTCAGGGAAAATTCAATTAATTGCACTTGAGATATAACAAAGGAAAATTTGCCTTTTAAGTCAATAGTACTTAAACCTTGCCCTAGTGTAATTATACTGTATTCTGTTGCTTGGGATGACTTCTCATTCATAAAAATAACATTTGGGTTTTAAGTGAAATCAAGGATCTGTACAGTGCCATATGCCACAGTAGCAATTCCATGGTAGCTGTTTTTAATCACAGTTGCTTTCAGAACACTCTGTTGTTATGGAGGAGAGAAAAAAAATTAAACAGTGATAGCAGTACATGGAAGTTTGTGGTTTTCAGAATTTCCAATACTTTGAAATACTTCTTATTTTTAAAAAAATCCCTTGGGAAACATTTACTTCATAAAAATGAAGTATCATGACATAAGAAGTACTAGATGTTTAAACTTATATTACTGAGGTGGATTGGCCAAGATGGTGGAGTAGAAAGGCCCTGAGCTCACCTGTTCTCACAGGCCACCAATTACAACTATTTGCAGAACAGCCATCAATGAAAAGACCAGAACCTACCAGAAAAGATCTTCTACAACCAAAGGTATAAAGAAGAGACTTAACAAGATGCGTAGGAGTGGTGGAGTCACTATATAGTCAAGTCCTATACTCCTGAGTGGACCACTTACAAGTAGGAGAAAAATTACGATTGCAGAGGTTCACCAAAAGGAGTGACAGGACTGAGCCCCATGTCAGGCTCCCCAGCCTGGGGGCTCTGCACCAGGAAAATGAACCCCCAGAGCATTTGGCTTTGAAGGCCAGTAGGGCTTACTTTTTTTTTTTTTTTTTTTTGTGTATGCAGGCCTCTCACTGTTGTGGCCTCTCCCGTTGCGGAGCACAGGCTCCAGACGCGCAGGCTCAGCAGCCATGGCTCACGGGCTCAGCCGCTCCGCGGCATGTGGGA
>NW_006788699.1:100942-151926 GCF_000442215.2 Lipotes vexillifer
CCCGTGTCCCCTGCATCGGCAGGCGGACTCTCAACCACTGCGCCACCAGGGAAGCCCCAGTAGGGCTTACTTTTGAGAGTCCTAGAGAGTTGGAGGAAATAGAGACTTCACTCTTAAAGGGTGCACACAAAATCTCACACAGTCTGGGACACCAGGACCAAGAAGTAATTTCATAGGCACCTGGGTCAGACCTACATGCTAATCTTGAAGACTCTTCCAGAGAGGCAAGAAGCAACTGTAGCTCACCTTGGGTACATATACAATGGTGGCAGACATTTTTGGGAGCTCCTTCTACCACATGGGCGTTGGTGCTGGCAAGCTCCATGCTGGGATGCATCAAGTCAAGCAACTAACTAGGCAGGGACACAGTCCCACTCTCCAGCAGACAGGCTGTCATTAGAATTCCTGAGTGCACAGCTGCATCTGCCCATTAGAGAGCCAAGACCCAGCTCCACACATGAGTATGTGGGCCTTAGACCTGAGAAGCCCCCAGAGCCATTCAGCTGGAAACACTTGAACCCTGCTGCACCCACCAGTGTGTAGACACCAGACCCAGAATACTCTGGGCCCTTGTTCTCCCATCCAGGGAGACTGCTTTAACATTTGGCCCAGCCCCACCTACCAGGGGGAGGAAACCAGCAGCAAGAAAACTGCAGACCCATATTCTACAGATCCAGTCCATTGACCAGCAGGCCAGATGGTGCACTGAGACTGACTGGGCTCTAGTCTCACTCAACAGCAAGCCTTCTCTAACCTCAGGCCCAGCTTTACCCACGAGCAGATAGAATCCAGTTGCAAAAAAACTGCAGTCCCACAGCCTGAGGAACTGGCCTGCCTACCAGCAGATCAGACTCTGAGGCCACTTGGGCCACAGCCACATCCATCAGTGAGACTGCTTTAGCCTCTGAAGGAGCCTCACCCACCAGGGGGCAGATACAAGCCACAAGAAAACCACAGCACCATGGCCTGTGATACAGGCTAGATCCTGCCCTAGGACTAGCTGAGCTTTGGGCCCACTCATTAGCATGTCACCACAGGCTTCAGAACAACTTGGTCCCAAAGCCAACTGGGTCAGTAACCAGCTCCACCCATAAGCAATCTGACACCAACTCTGAGATCCCTGGGCCTTGCAACCGGATCCCAGGATCCAGCTCTGCCCAACTGTAGGTTGGCACCAGTCCCAAAACCTGGCTTCACCTGTGGGTGGGTAAGAGCCCTGGGATCTCCTGGACTTGATGTCACCAACCAGTAATCCAGAATAGCCTGAGGGACTCTCAGGGTCCCATAATCAGCTGTCTCATGACCCAGTTCCCCTAACCAGCAGCTGACAGTCTCCACACAAAGCATGACATGGCAACCAACTGAACTGGGGGTCAACAAAGCAAAAAAAAAAAAAAACACCCACATAATCAACACACCACAACAGAAAGACCCAAGCAGCCCTTGTAGGAGCAATTTATAGAGCATATAGCTCTGATGACAAGAAGGGAGTGCACTGCTGGGACATATAGAATGTCTCCTACAAAAGGTCACTTCTCCAAAGTGCATAAGGGTAACCAACCTACTAGATACATAAAAATAGAAACAGCAAGTTTGGCAAAATAAGTCAATAGAGAAACATTTTCCAAATGAAGGCAAAAAATAAAGCAACAGAAGAACTTAGTGAAGTAGATATAGACAATCTACCTGATAAATAGTTCAGGATAGTGATTGTAAAGATGATAAAAGAACTCAGGAGAAGAACTGATGCACAGAGCAAGAAATTAGAAGTTTTTCACAAAGAGTTAGAAAATATAAAGAAGAACAAGTATAGATGAAGAATACAATAACAGAAATGCAAAATACACTAGAAGGAATCAACACTGCACTAAATGATACAGAAGAACAGATCAGTGAGCTGGAACATGGTAGTGGAAATTACTGATGCTGACCAGAAAAAAAGGGAAAAAAAAGAAATGAGGATAGTTCAAGAGACATTGGGGACACCATCAAGGACACTATAAGGGTTGCAGAAAGAGGAGAGAGAAAGGAGCTGAGAACACAATTGAAGATATAATACCTGAAAACTTCCATAACCTGGTAAAGGAAATGGACAGCCAAGTCCAGGGAGTGCAGAGACTCCCATACAAGAATAACCCTAAAGGGAACACAACAGACACCTTGTAATTGAAATGGCAAACTGAAGAAATCAAACAGGAAATAAAAAAAACACTTGGAGGTAAGGAAAACAAAAACACAATGAAGCAAAAATCTATGTGATGCATCAAAAATAGTTCTAAGAGGGAAGTTTAGAGTGATACAGCTTACCTCAGGAAACAAGAAAAATCTCAAATAAACAACCTAATTTACACTTGAAGGAACTAGAAAAAGAACAAACCAAACCCAGATTTAGAACAAGGAAAGAATTTATAAAGATCAAAGCAGGAAAAAAAAAAAGAAAGGAATGGAGACTGAAAAAATAATTGAAAACATCAATGAAACTAAGAGCTGGTTCTTGGAAAATATAAACAAAATTAATAAACTTGTATCCAAACTTATCAGCAAAAAAAGGGTGAGGATGCAAATCAATAAAATCAGAAATGAAAAAGAAGTTGCAACCAACACCACAAAAATACAAGGATCATAAAAGACCAGTACAAACAACTATATGCCAATAATAGACAAACTAGAAGAAATGGTCAATTTCCTAGAAATGTACAATCTCCCAATACTGAACCATGAAGAAATAGAAAATATGAACAGACCAACTACCAGTAATGAAATTGAATCAGTAATAGAAAAACTCCCAATAAACAAAAGTCCAAGACCAGATGGCTCCACAGGTGAGTTCTACTAAACATTTAGAGAAGAGTTAACCCTTATCCTCCTCAAACTCTTCCAAGAAATTGCAGAGGAAGGAACACTTCCAAACTGATTCTACAAGGCCAGCATCACCCTGATATCAAAATCAGACAAAGTTATCACGAAAAAAGAAAATTATATATCAATATCACTGATGAACAGAGATGCAAAAATCCTTAACAAAATATTAGCAAACCAAACCTAACAATGCATCAGAAGGGTCATACACCATGATCAAGTGTAATCAAGTGAGATTTATTACAGGGGGAGACAAGAATTTTCCAATATCTTCAAATCAATCAAAGTGTAATTAAAGAATAACAAATTTAAGTGATAAATCATCTTAATAGATGGAGAAAAAGCTTTTGATAAAATTCAACACCTGTTTATAGTGAAAACTCTCCAGAATGTGGGAATAGAGGGAATATAACTTAATAAAGGCCAGATGTGACAAACCCACAGGTAACATCATACTCAATGGTGAAAAGCTGAAAGCATTTCCTCTAAGAACATGAGGATGTTCACTCATCACTTTTATTTAACACAGTATTGGAGGTCCTAGCTGTGACAATCAGACAAGAAAAACAAATAAAGAGAATCCAAAGATGAAAGGAAGAAGTAAAACTGTTACTGTGTGCATATGACACAATACCATACATAGAAAATCATAAAGAAATGACCAAAAAACTACTAGAGCTCTTCAGTGAATTTGGTAGAGTTGCAGGATACAAAATTAATATGCAGAAGTCATTTGCATTTCTATACACTAACAACAAACTATCAGAAAGAGTATTAAGAAAGCAATCTTATTTACAATCACAGCAAAAAGAATAAAATACCCAGGAATAAACCTACCTAAAGGAAGTTAAAGACCTGTACTGGGAAAACTACAAGATACATGAAATAAACTGAAGACAACACAAATAGATGGAAATGTATACCATGTTCATGGATTGGAAGAATTAAATATTGTTAAAATGACCATACTACCAAAGGAAATCTACAGATTCAATGCAGTTCCTTTCAAAATACCAATGGTATTTTTCACTGAACTAGAACAAATAATTTTAAAAATTGTATGGAGACAAAAAAGACCCTGAAGAGCCAAAATAATCTTTAGAAATAAGAACAGAGGTGGAGGAATTACACTACCTGACTTCAAACTATAATGCAAAGCTGGTCATCAAAAGAGTACAGTACTGACACAATAAAGTCACATAGATCAATGAACAGAGAGAATTCAGGAATAAACCCATGTACTTATGATCAATTAATCTACAACAAAGGAGGCAACAATATACAGTGGAGAAAAGACAATCTCTTCAATAAATGGTGCTGGGAAAACTGTACAGCTACACGTAAAGAAATGAAATTCTCTACAAAAATAAACAGAAAATGGATTAAAGATCTAAATTTAAAACTGCAAACCAAAAACCTCTCAGAAGAAAACATAGGGAGAACAACCTTTGACATAAATTGCTGCAACACTTTTTTTGGATCTGTCTCCCAAGGGAAAGGAAACAAAAGCAAAAATAAACAAATGAGACCTAATTAAACTTACAAACTTTTTCACAGCAAAGGAAACCATCAACAAAACAAAATGACAAACTATGGACTGGGAGGAATATTTGCAAATGATATGATCAATAAAGGGTTAATATCCAAAATATAAGAAGAGCTCCTACAACTCAATGCCAAACAAACAAACAAAAAAACAATTAAAATTGAGCAGAAGATTTGAATAGACATTTTTCCAAAGAAGACATACAGGTGTCCCATAGGCACATGAAAATATGGTCAACATTGTTAATCATCAAAGAAATGCAAATCAAAACCTCAATGAGATATTACTGCACACCTGTCAGAATGGTTATCATCATAAAGACTGCAAATAACATCAGTGGGTGACGATGTGGAGAAAAGGAAACCCTTATACACTGTTGGTGGGAATTTAAATTGGTGAAGCCGCCATGGAAAACAGTGGAGATTCCTCAGAGAACGAAAAACAGAATCACCACATGACCCTTCCATTCCACTCCTGGGTATATATCTGAAAAAACCAAAAACATTAATTCAAAATGTAACATGCACCCCAGTGTTCACAGTAGCATTATTTAGAGTAGCCAAGATATGGAAGCAACTTAATTGTCCATCAAAAAATTGAAGGATATAGAAGTGGTATGTATATACAATGGAATACTACTTAGCCATAAAATGAGTGCAATTTTGCCATTTGCAACAAAGTGGTTGACTTGGCAAGTATTATGCTAAGTCAAATAAGACAGAGAAAGAAATTCTGTATAATATTACTTATATGTGAAATCTATAAAATGAAATTAGTGAATACAAGAGAAAAGAGACTCACAGATATAGACAACAAACTACTGGTTACCAGTGGGTAGAAGGAAGAGGGAAGGTCAAAGATAGGGTAGATTAAGAGGTACAAACTACTATGTAAAAAATAAACTACAAGGATATATTACACAACACAGGTTTATAGCCATTATTTCATAATGACTGTAAATAGAATATACTTTTTTAAAACAAATAATATAAAAAGTATTCATGAGATTATGTAAAAGCAATATTTTAGAAAAGTTGTTATTCACTACATATAATTGAAGTATTTAATATTATTAATTAAAAGTTAATACCATATATATAAATTACATATATTTACCTCACATTTTCCTTAATGATTTATTAGATACTTAGATTACTCCAATTTTATTTATTATAAACACAAAACTATGACAGTATTACTCTCATTTCAAAATAGAAATGTCTTGGGAATTTCCTGGCAGTCCAGTGGTTAGGACTCAGTGCTTTCACTGAGAGGGCCAGGTTCGACTCCTTGTAGGGGAACTAAAATTCTACATGCTGTGCAGTGCGGTAAAAAAAAAAAAAAAAAAAGTCATATATTTTCTATAATGATTACAAATAACTAATATTTTATACAATTTGAGTCATTTATTATGACTAATATTGACATAATTGCTAAAAGTTTGAGCCATAAAACCAACCACCAGTCAAAAAAGGAGAAAAATAAATCAGATATTTATAAATATGAACTAATTTGAATTACTGGGTTGGAATGAGAATATTAACATACTTTAATTTACTCTGATCTGAATGAATCTTTTCTAAAATAAAACATCATAACTTTGCTTATACTTCCTGTGGCACTAAAAATACTTTTCAGTTTTACTTTTTTTTCTAGCTAATTTAATAAGTGTTGCAAAGTAAGAAAATTTCTCAATTGTCAGAGAGGAACTTACATTATCATTATTGATAACAAGTCAGTAAAATTCTGTTAATTTTTAAAATATTTTAAAGTAATTTAAATAAATATTTTTAAAAATTTTACTGAATTTGAATTTGACATAGATTACTCTTCCCTTTCAACAGAATCTGCAAAATAAGCATTAACATATGCTTCAGTTTCATCTTTTACTTTTTAAAATAATTTTTTAATTAATTTTTACTGGAGTATAGTTATTTACAATGTTGCGTTAGTTCCTGCTCTACAGCAAAGTGAATCTGTTATATATATATGTATATACATACATATATATATATATATATATATTATATATATATATCCACTCTGTTTTAGATTCTTTTCCCATATAGGTCATTACAGAGTATTGAGTAGAGTTCCCTGTGCTATACAGTAGGTTCTTATTAGTTATCTATTTTATGTATAGTAGTGTGTATATGTCAATCCCAATCTCCCAATTTATCCCTTCTCCCTTTTCCCCCTTGGTAACTATAAGTCTGTGACTCTATTTCTGTTTTGTAGATAAGTTCCTTTGTTAATTTAAATTCTGACCAACTAAGCTCCAAGTCCACAAGTTCTTGGCCTAAGACTTGTACTTGGAATCCTCTAAATTACCTAGCAATTACTGGGCAAAAAATAATTGAATAATCATTGGCCTCAACTTACATTTTTCATGATGCTATTTGGAAATTAAAAAAACAAGTAATTTGATGAAGTATGCCTCATCTTCTTCCCATGCTTCCTACTTTTCCCTCATTTTCTATTCTTACTTTATATGGAAAAATAGGAAGGATCTTTGTTTTAGACATGTTTTCAAGAATTTAATTGAGTAAAGAGGGATATAGCATAATAACTTTGTAGACAATCATTTCCCACATCTATCTTTATTATCTATATACACAAACACCCAATCACAGATGGACATCATTTATCTTTTTCCCTGATTCCCAATATTGTATTGATTTCAATCCGTGGTCTTTAAAATTTAAAACCAATTTCTTTCAAGTGTGAGATATTTAATTAGTGTCTCCTGAGGTAATTCACTGAAAAAAAAATGAAAAAGGACAGAAAAGAATTCTGGTTATTATGAAAATATAGGCATTGGAAACTTCTGTATCTTCTCTTAAGATCTACCACAGAAGCAAAGAGCCCTATTGTCCATATGTAAGATTAGAAGTGTATCTCCCTATACATTCTCTTTTTCACATTCTCTTTTTCTACCTCTTCATCTTCCTTATGAAAATGATTCACTCTCTTTCCTAACTCTCTTCTTTATGAAAGAGGGTCAAGGAGTGAAAATTTAAAGTGAACTAATATGGGGACAAGAAATGTTCTTAGCAGTAACCTCACAGGCATCTATGGTATAGTGTCTGTTTCTTGAATACCTATTTTTGATTTTTAAAATGTGGCTGCTTTGAATATATTTATCAGTGCATATAATAAATATTTATCTTCTTAACATAGAAGTCATTTCTGTTGTTCTAAGGAAAGATTTTTCTATAGTTTGCTGATCTATGATATCTGACTGAAGGATAAAATTGGTATAATAAGAGAAAAATGAATTAACAAAGCCATTCATATTGTACCTTAGCCAGCTAAGTCTTGACCTGTTTTCTTAGTTCAAGCTATACCTCCTCCTCTGCTATATATCATTCTTCAAACTATGATCTATATCTTCTCACAAGAGAATCTCAGTGGTTTTTCCTTCCTCTAGCCTACAACTATTCCATACAGCCAGTTTCTTACAAATTTCCTTCGAAAGTTTGATTCCTTAAAACTGGAATCTATACTCCTTCTAAACTGGGAATAAATTAATAAGAAAAAAATCTTTTAGCATACTAATAAAATAAATGCCTTCCTCCCTCAGTTAACTGTAGTGTATTCTATTAACACCCTCCTGAAGATAATATATAAATATAGTGTATTTTGTTAACACCTTTCTGGAGATAATGATCTAATCTGTTTCTTAACCCATAAGGGTATCCAGATATAAGGAAAATTTCAGATTCCTGGACAGTAATGTTGGGGAAAACAGAATCTTGCCACGGTGTCTATTATATCATACTTAGTTTGTTGGTCTATGCCTCCAGTCTTTAATTTTAAGTAAAGTCACATTGAAATCTAGAACATTTCAACTGTCGTTGGTCTACTTACCAATAGAGTCACCATCACCCCAGAAAAAGGAGCCCTGTTCATCTAGAGCAATTATGAGGCCAAAAGGATTCAAATGGCTATAGAAAAAATGTAAAATTGCATTTGCAGAGTTAGAAGGATCTAACTCTGACCATTTAATAGAACTATCTAGAAAAATGTTAAGTCTTTTCTTAATCATCTTTGCCAAATGTCCACTTTGTTTATCTTTCAATACCTCCAATATCAGGAAAATTTAAACATCCTTAAGCAAACTATTTCTACTCTCAACAGCTCAATTTAGGGAGGGGAAATGATAGCAATAGCACAGACCTCTCAACTGCCTTCCACTGGAGAAAAATGTGAAGGTTTTCATAATTAGTAACGTTATAAAATAATTATTATACCTTTCTCATTGAAAATGCACCTCTCAGTTTCTTTGGCTTATCTACAACCAAGAGAATGTTATGACAAAATTGCCAAAGTTGTTGGATCTTGAAACCTGGAAGCTGATGTCAAAGTATGACCAATGGGATTCCAGGAAAATGAAGCTTGAACAGTAATTTGGAGAGTCTGCTCTACACTGGAAATTGTATTAATATCTCAGGAGCAAGGATGACAGAATCCATGTGTTCCATTTTTGTGATTCCACTGTGGAGACACGACTCAAGGATTTGATTCTAATCACTCGACAAGAGAAAATTGATTAACGAAAAAAGAACTACACAATGTAAGTGATAAACTTACTTTTGGAGTTGAATTAGTGAGAATTTCTTTAAGGGAAATATTTTGGCTTCATATGAAATACACTTATTTCATTAAATTTTTCTATTTGAAAAGTTAGGCATGAGATCCTCTCTTCATTCATGGCAATGAACAGTACACTAACTAGAAATTCGACTAGAGCTATTATTCAAGTTAGTGTTTGGAAAGTATGGATCTAGTATCTAGGTTGATGGGGTCCTTGGGTACTTTTCAATGTTTCAGAAATGTCCAGTCAAAACTTCTCTCTGATAATGATGTATATTTTAGCTGATTTTACTTTATATTTTAGCTGATTTTAATTCTTTGTCTTTAGATTTTGATTGCACTATAGTGGATTTACAATGTTGTTTTCATTTTTGCCATAAAGCAAAATGAATCATTTATACATATACATATACCCATCCTTTTTAGATTCTTTTCCATATAGGTCATTACAAGTTTTCAGAAGAGTTCACTGTGCTATAAATTAGGTCCTTTTTAGTTATCTATTTTATATATAGTGTTGTATATATGTCAATCCCAATCTCCCAATTTATCCCTGCCCCCCTCACACTGCTTTACCCCCTGGAAACCATAAGTTGTTTTCTACATCTGTGACTCTGTTTCTGTTTTGTAAATAAATTCATTTGTACCATTTTTTTTAAATCCACATATGCGATATTATATGATATTTATCTTTCTGTCTGATTTAGTATGACAATTTCTAGGTCCATCCATGTTGCTGCAAAATGTAATTATTTCATTATTTTTTATGGCTAATATTCCATTGTATATATTTACCATATCTTCTTTATTCATTCCTCTGTTGATGGACATTTAGGAGGCTTCCATGTCCTGGTTATTGTAAATAGTGCTGCAATGAATATATGGGTGCATGTATTGCTTTGAATTATGGTTTTCCATGGATATATGCCCAGGAGTAAAATTGCAGGATCATATGGTAGCTCTAATTTTAGTTTTTGAAGGAACCTCCATACTGTTCTCCAAAGGGCCTGTGCCAACTTACATTCCCACCAACAGTTTTAAGAGCGTTCCCTTTTCTCCACAACCTCTCCAGCATTATACTGTTTGTAGATTTTTTGATGCTGGCCATTCTGACTGGTGTGATGTGATACCTCATTGAAGTTTTGATTTGCATTTCTCTAATAATTAGTGATGTTGAGCATCTTTTCATGTGCTTTTTGGCCATCTGTATGTCTTCTTCACAGAGCTGTTTGTTTGGGTCTTCTGCCCATTTTTTGATTGGTTTCATTGTTTTTTGATATTGAGCTGCATGAGCTGATTGTATATTTTGGAGATTAACCCCTTGTCAGTCACTTCATTTACAAATGTTTTCTCCCATTCTGTGGGTTGTCTTTTCATTTTGTTTTTGGTTTCTTTTGTTGTGCAAAAGCTTTTAAATTTCATTAGGTTCCACTTGTTTATTTTGTTTTTATTTTCACTATTCTAGGAGGCAGATCATAATAGGTCTTGCTGTGAGGTGGATGGACCTAGAGTCTGTCATACAGAGTGAAGTAAGTCAGAAGGAGAAAAACAAATAATGTATGCTAACACATATATATGGAATCTAAAATATAAATAAATAAAAATTTCTGAAGAACCTAGGGGTGGGACAGGAATAAAGATGCAGACATAGAGAATGGACTTGAGGACACAGGGAGGGGGAAAGGTAAACTGGGACAAAGTGAGAGAGTGGCATGGACTTATATATACTACCAAATGTAAAATAGCTAGTGGGAAGAAGCCACATAGAACAAGGAGATCAGCTCGGTGCTTTGTGACCACCTAGAGGGGTGGGATAGGGAGGGTGGGAGGGAGATGCAAGAGAGAAGAAATACTGAGATATATGTATATGTATAGCTGATTCACTTTGTTATAAAGCAGAAACTGACACACCACTGGAAAGCAATTATACTCCAATAAAGATGTTTAAAAAAAAAAAGGTCTTGCTGCAATTTATGTCAGAGCATGTTCTGCCTATGTTTTCCTCTAAGAGTTTTACAGTCTCCAGCCTTACATTTCAGTCTTCAATCCATTTTGGGTTTATTATTGTGTATGGTGTTAGGGAATGTTCTAATTTCATTCCTTTACATGTAGCTGTCCAGTTTTCCCAGCACCACTTATTGAAGAGAGAGTCTTTTCTCTATTGTAAATTCTTGCGTCCTTTGTCATAGATTAGTTGACCATAGGTGCATGGTTTTATCTCTGGACCTTCTATCCTGTTCCATTGATCTGTATTTCTGTTTTGGTGCCAGTACCATGCTGTCTTGATTACTGTAGATTTGTAGTATAGTCTGAAGTCAGGGAGCCTGATTACTCCAGCTTTTTTTCTTTCTCAAGATTGCTTTAGCTCTTCATGGTCTTTTGTATTTCCATACAAATTGTAAAAATTTTTGTCATAATTCTGTGAAAAATGCCATTGCTAATTGGATAGGGAGTGCATTGAATCTGCAGATTGCTTTCTGTAGTATAGACATTTTCACAATATTGATTCTTCCAACCCAATAACATGATATATCTCTCCATCTGTTTGTGTCATCTTTGATTTCTTTCAACAGTATCATAGATTTCTGAGTACAAGTTTTTTTGCCTATTTAGATATGTTTATTCCTAGATATTTTATTCTTTTGATGCAGTGGTATATGGCATTGTTTCCATAATTTCTCTTAGTGATTTTTCATTATTAGTGCATAGGAATGCAAGAGATTTCTGTGTATTAATTTTGTATCCAGCAATTTTACCAAATTCATTGATGAGCTCTAGTAGTTTTCTTGCAGCATCTTTAAGATTTTCTATGTATAGTGTCATGTCATCTGCAAACTGAAGTTTTACTTCTTATTTTCCAATTTGGATTCCTTTTTTAAAATTTCTTCTCTGATTGCTGTGGTTAGGACTTCCAAAATTATGTTGGATAAAAGTGGAGAGAGTGGACATCCTTGTCTTGTTCCTGATCTTAGAGAATACTTCCACTTTTTCACCATTGAGAATGATGTTTGCTGTGGCTTTGTCATATATGGCTTTTATTATGTCGAGGTAGGTTCCCTATATGCCCACTTTCTGGAGATTTTTTTTATCATAAATGGGTGTTGAATTTTGTCTAAAGCTTTTTTTGCATCGATTGAGATGATCATATGGTTTTTATTCTTCAGTTTGTTAATGTGGTGTATCACATTGATTGATTTGCATGTATTGAAGAAACCTTGCATCTCTGGGATAAATCTACTAGATAATGGCGTATGATCCTGTTACTGTGTTGTTGGATTCAGTTTGCTATTATTTTGTTGAGGATTTTTGCATTTATGTTTACCAGTCATATTGGCCTGTAATTTTCTTTTTTGTGATATCTTTGTTTGGTTTTGGTATTAAGATGATGGTGGCCTTGTAAAATGAGCTTGGGATTGTTCTTTTTTATGCAATTTTTTGAAAGAGTTTCAGAAGGACAAGTGTTAACTCTTCTCTAAATGTTTGATAGAGTTTGTTAGAATTTGCCTGTGATGCCATCTTGTCCTAGACTTTTGTTTGTTTGATGTTTTAAATCACAGTTTCAATTTCAGTACTTGTGATTAGTCTTTTCATATTTTCTATTTCTTTCTGGTTCAGTCTTGGAACACTGTACCTTTCTAACAATAACTACTTCTTCTAGGTTATCCATTTTATTGTCATATAGTTGCTGGTAGTAGTCTCATATGATCCTTTGAATTTGTACGATGTCAGTGGTAACTTCTCCTTTTTCATTTCTAATTTTATTGATGTGAGTCCTCTCTTTTTTTTTTTTGATGAGTCTAGCTAAAGGTTTATCAATTTTATCTTCTCAATGAACCAGCTTTTAGTTTCATTGATCTTTGCTAATGTTTTCGTCATCTCTATTTCATTTATTTCTGCTTTGATCATTATAATTTCTTTCCATCTGCTAACTTTGGCTTTTGTTTGTTCTTCTTTCTCTAGTTGCTTTAGGTGTAATTTTATGTTGTTTATATGAGATTTTTCTTGTTTTCTGAGATAAGATTGTATTGCTATAAACTTCCCTCTTAGAACTGCCTTTGCTGTGTCCCATAGGTTTTGGATTTTTGTGTTTTCATTGTCATTTGTGTCTAGGAATTTTGTAATTTCCCTTTGATTTATTCAGTGATCCATTGGTTGTTTAGTATCATATTGTTTACCCTTCATATGTTTGTGGGTTTTTTCCTATAATTGATTTCTAATCTCATAGCATTGTGGTTGGAAAAGGTGCTTGATATGATTTCAATTTTCTTAAATTTACCAAGGCTTGATTTGTGACCTAAGATGTGATCTATTCTGGAGAAACTTCTGTGTGCACTTGAGAAGAAAGTGTATTCTACTGCTTTCAGATGGAATGTTTTATAGCTATCAATTAAGTATATCTGGTATAATGTGTCATTTAAGGCTAGTTTTTCCTTATTTATTTTCTGTCTGGAAGATCTGTCAATTAATGTAAGTGGGGTGTTAAAGTCCCCCATTATTATTGTATTACTGTCAATTTCTCCTTGTATGGATGTTAGCATTTTCCTTATATACTGAGGTGTTCCTATGTTGGGTACGTAAATATTTACAATTGTTATAAGTTCTTCATGGATTGATCCCTTGATTATTATGTAATGTTCTTCCTTGTCTCTTGTAATAGTCTTTATTTTAAAGTCTATTTTGTCTGATATGAATATTGCTATTCCAGATTTCTTTTGCCTGGAATATATTTTTACATCCCCTCACTTTCAGTTTGTATGTGTCCTTAGGTCTGAAATGGGTCTCTTGGAGACCGCATATCTATGTATCTTGTTTTTGTATCCATTCAGCCAGTCTGTGTCTTTTGGTTGGAGCATTCAAACCATTTACATTTCAGGTAATTATTTTTTAAATGAATTAATTATTTTTTGGCTGTGTTGAGTCTTTGTTGCTGTGCACAGGCTTTCTCTAGTTACGGCAAGTGCGGGCTACTCTTCATTACGGTGCATGGGCTTCTCATTGTAGTGGCTTCTCTTGTTGCAGAGCATGGGCTCTAGGTGTGTGGGTTTCAGTAGTTGCGGCACACAGGTTTAGTAGTTATGGGCCATGGGCCTAGTTGCTGTGCAGCATGTGGGATCTTCCCAGACCAGGGCTCGAACACATGTCCCCTGCATTGGTAGGAGGATTTTTAACCACTGGACCATGAGGGAAATTCCTAAGGAAATTATTGATATGTATGTTCTTATTCCCATTTTCTTAATTGCTTTGGGTCTTTTGTACATCTTTTTTTCTCCCCTTCCTCTTCTCTTCTCTTCTCTTGGGTTTGATGACCATGTTTAGTGTTGTATTTGGTTTGCTTTTCCTTTTGTGTGTGTGTATCTATCCCAGATCTTTGGTTTGCATTTCCCATGATGTTTTGATATAGCAGTCCATATACATACAGGTTATTTGAAGTTTTTGGTGTCTTAATTTTATTTTATGTCTTTATTTTTATTTTTTTCATTTGCTCAAGGCAGTTTTATTTATTTTACATCTTTATTGGAGTATAATTGCTTTACAATGGTGTGTTAGTTTCTGTGTTATAACAAAGTGAATCAGTTATACATATATATAGGTCCCCATATCTCTTCCCTATTGCATCTCCCTCCCTCCCACCCTCCCTATCTCACCCCTCTAGGTGGTCACAAAGCACTGAGCTGATCTCCCTGTGCTATGCAGCTGCTTCCCACTAGCTATCTATTTTACGTTTGGTAGTGTATATATGTCCATGCCACTCTCTCACTTTGTCACAGTTTACCCTTCCCCCTCCCCATATCCTCAAGTCCATTCTCTAGTAGCTCTGTGTCTTTATTCCTGTCTTACCCTAGGATCTTCATGACATTTTTTTTCTTAAATTGCATATATATGTGTTAGCATACGGTAATTGTCTTTCTCTTTCTGACTAACTTAACTCTCTATGACAGTCCATATACCTCATTACAAATACCTCAATTTCGTTTCTTTTTATAGCTGAGCAATATTCCATTGTATATATGTGCCACATCTTCTTTATCCATTCATCCGATGATGGACACTTAGGTTGTTTCCATCTCCGGGCTATTGTAAATAGAGCTGCAATGAACATTTTGGTACATGATTCTTTTTGAATTATGGTTTTCTCAGGGTATATGCCCAGTAGTGGGATTGCTGGGTCATATGGTAGTTCTATTTGTAGTTTTTTAAGGAACCTCCATACTGTTCTCCATAGTGGCTGAACCAATTCACATTCCCACCAGCAGTGCAAGAGTGTTCACTTTTATCCATACCCTCTCCAGCATTTACTGTTTCTAGATTTTTTGATGCTGGCCATACTGACTAGTGTGAGATGATATCTCATTGGAGTTTTGATTTGCATTACTCTAATGATTAAAGATGTTGAGCATTTTATCATGTGTTTGTTGGCAGTCTATATATCTTCCTTGGAGAAATGTCTATTTAGGTCTTCTGCCCATTTTTGGATTGGGTTGTTTGTTTTTTGTTATTGAGCTGCATGAGCTGCCTATAAATTTTGCAGATTAATCCTTTGTCAGTTGCTTCATTTGCAAATATTTTCTCCCATTCTGAGGGTTCTCTTTTGGTCTTGTTTATAGTTATCTTTGCTGGGCAAAAGCTTTGAAGTTTCATTAGGTCCCATTTGTTTATTTTTGTTTTTATTTCCATTTCTCTAGGAGGTGGTCAAAAAGGATCTTGCTGTGATTTATGTCACAGACTCTTCTGCCAAAGTTTTCCTCTCAGAGTTTGATAGTTTCTGGCCTTACATTAAGGTCTTTCATCCATTTTGAGCTTATTTTTGTGTATGGTGTCAGGGAGTGATCTAATCTCATACTTTTACCTGTACCTGTCCAGTTTTCCCAGCACCACTTATTGAAGAGGCTGTCCTTTCTTGATTGTACATTCCTGCCTCCCTTATCAAAGATAAGGTGACTATATGTGTGTGCATTTATCTCTGGGCTTTCTATCCTGTTCCATTAATCTATCTTTCTGTTTTTGTGCCAGTACCATACTGCCTTGATTACTGTAGCTTTGTAGTATAGTCTGAAGTCAGGGAGCCTGATTCCTCCAGATCCGGTTTTGGTTCTGAGGACTGCTGTGGCTATTCAGTGTCTTTTTTGTTTCCATACAAATTGTGAAATTTTTTGTTCTAGTTCTGTGAAAAATGCCAGTGGTCGTTTGATAGGGATTGCATTGAATCTGTAGATTGCTTTGGGTAGTAGAGTCATTTTCACAATGTTGATTCTTCCAATCAAAGAACGTGGAATATATCTCTCTCTATTTGTATCATCTTTAATTTCTTTCATCAGTGTCTTATAATTTTCTGCATACAGGTCTTTTGTCTCCTTAGGTAGGTTTATTCCTAGATATTTTGTTCTTTTTGTTGCAGTGATATATGGGAGTGTTTTCTTGATTTCACTTTCATATTTTTCATCATTAGTGTATAGGGATGCCAGAGATTTCTGTGCATTAATTTTGTATCCTGCTACTTTACCAAATAAATTGATTAAGTCTAGTAGTTCTCTGGTAGCATCTTTAGGATTCTCTATGTATAGTATCATGTCTTCTGCAAACAGTGACAGCTTTACTTCTTCTTTTCCGATATGGATTCCTTTTATTTCCTTTTCTTCTCTGATTGCTGTGGCTAAAACTTCCAAAACTATGTTGAATAAGAGTGGTGAGAGTGGGCAACCTTGTCTGCTTCCTGATCTTAGTGGAAATGCTTTCAGTTTTTCACCATTGAGGATGATGTTGGCTGTGGGTTTGTCATATATGGCCTTTATTATGTTGAGGAAAGTTCCCTCTATGCCAACTTTCCACAGGGTTTTTATCATAAATGGGTGCTGAATTTTGTCGAGAGCTTTCTCTGCATCTATTGAGATGATCATATGGTTTTTCTCCTTCAGTTTGTTAATATGGTTATCACATTGATTGATTTGCGTATAATGAAGAATCCTTGCAATTCTGGAATCAACCCCACTTGATTATGGTGTATGATCCTTTTAATGTGCTGTTGGATTCTGTTTGCTAGTATTTTGTTGAGAATTTTTGCATCTATGTTCATCAGTGATATTGGCCTGTAGTTTTCTTTCTTTGTGACATCCTTGTCTGGTTTTGGTATCAAGGTGATTTTGGCCTTGTAGAATGAGTTTGGAAGTGTTCCTTCCTCTGCTGTATTTTGCAAGAGTTTGAGAAGGATCTGTGTTAACTCTTCTCTAAATGTTTGATAGAATTCACCTGTGAATCCATCTGGTCCTGGGCTTTTGTTTGTTGGAAGAATTTTAATCACAGTTTCAATTTCAGTGCTTGAGATAGGTCTATTCATTTTTTCTATTTCTTCCTGATTCAGTCTTGGCACGTTGTGCATTTCTAAGGATTTGTCCATTTCTTCCAGGTTTTTCATTTTATTGGCATAGTGTTGCTTGTAGTAATCTCTCATGATCTTTTGTATTTCTGCTGTGTCAGTTATTACTTCTCCTTTTTCATTTCTAATTCTATTGATTCGAGTCTTCTCCCTTTTTTCTTGATCAGTCTGGCTAATGGTTTATCTATTTTGTTTATCTTCTCAAAGAACCAGCTTTTAGTTTTATTGATCTTTGCTATTGTTTCCTTCATTTCTTTTTTATTCCTTTCTGATCTGATTTTTATGATTTCTTTCCTTCTGCTAATTTTGGGGGTTTTTTGTTCTTCTTTCTCCAATTACTTTAGGTGCAAGGTTAGGCTGTTTATTCAAGATGTTTCCTGTTTCTTAAGGTAGGATTGTATTGCTATAAACTTCCCTCTTAGAACTGCTTTTGCTGCATCCCATAGGTTTTGGGTCGTTGTGTCTCCATTGTCATTTGTTTCTAGGTATTTTTTAATTTCCTCTTTGATTTCTTCAGTGGTCACTTCGTTACTTAGTAGTGTATTGTTTAGCCTCCATGTGTTTGTATTTTTTACAGATCTTTTCCTGTAACTGATATCTAGTCTCACAGCATTGTGGTCCGGAAAGACACTTGATACACTTTCAAATTTCTTAAATTTATGAAGGCTTGCCTTGTGACCCAAGATATGATCTATCTTGTAGAATGTTCCATGAGCACTTGAGAAAAATGTGTATTCTGTTGTTTTTGGATGGAATGTCCTATAAATATCAATTAATTCCATCTTGTTTAATGTATCATTTAAAGCTTGTGTTTCCTTATTTTCATTTGGTTGATCTGTCCATTGGTGAAAGTCGGGTGTTACATCTCCTACTATGAATGTGTTACTTTCGATTTCCCCCTTTATGGCTGTTAATATTGGCCTTATATATTGAGGTGCTCCTATGTTGGGTGCATAAATATTTACAATGGTTATATCTTCTTCTTGGATCAATCCTTTGATCATTATGTAGTGTCCTTCTTTGTTTCTTCTAATAGTCTTTATTTTAAAGTCTATTTTGTCTGTTATGAGAATTGCTACTCCAAGTTTCTTTTGGTTTCCATTTGCATGGAATACCTTTTTCTGTCCCCTTACTTTCAGTCTGTATGTGGCTCTAGGTCTGAAGTGGGTCTCTTTTAGGCAGCATATATATGGGCCTTGTTTTTTTATCCATTCAGCTAGTTTGTGTCTTTTGGTGGGAGCATTTAGTCCATTACATTTAAGGTAATTATCAATATGTATGTTCCTATTCCCATTTTCTTAATTGTTTTGGGTTTGTTATTTTCGGTCTTTTCCTTCTCTTGTGTTTCCTTCCTAGAGAAGTTCCTTTAGCATTTGTTGTAAAGCTGGTTCGTGGTGCTGAACTCGCTCAGCTCTTGTTTGTCTGTAAAGGTTTTAATTTCTCCATCAAATCTGAATGAGATCCTTGCTTGGTAGAGTAATCTTGGTTGCAGGTTTTTCTCTTTCATCACTTTAAATATGTCTTGCCAGTCCTTCTTGCTTGCAGAGTTTCTGCTGAAAGATCAGCTGTTAACCTTATGGGGATTCCCTTGTGTGTTATTTGCCGTTTTTCCTTTGCTGCTTCTAACATGTTTTCTTTGTATTTAATTTTTGACAGTTGATTAATATGTGTCTTGGCGTGTTTCTCCGTAGATTTATCCTGTATGGGACTCTCTGTGCTTCCTGGACTTGATTAACTCTTTCCTTTCCCATATTAGAGAATTTTTCAACTATAATCTCTTCAAATATTTTCTCAGTCCCTTTCCTTTTCTCTTCTTCTTCTGGAACCCCTATAATTCGAATGTTTGTGCATTTAATGCTGTCCCAGAGGTCTCTGAGACTGTCCTCAGTTCTTTTCATCCTTTTTTCTTTATTCTGCTCTGCAGTAGTTATTTCCACTATTTTATCTTCCAGGTCACTTATCCATTCTTCTGCCTCAGTTATTCTGTTATTAATCCCATCTAGAGTATTTTTAATTTCATTTAATGTTCACCGTTCCTTGTTTCGTCTTTAGTTCTTTTAGGTCCTTGTTAAATGTTTCTTGCATTTTGCCTATTTTATTTCCAAGATTTTGGATCATCTTTACTATCATTATCCGGAATTCTTTTTCAGGTAGACTGCCTCTTTCCTCTTCATTTGTTAGGCCTGGTGGATTTTTATCTTGCTCCTTCATCTGCTGTGTGTTTTTCTGTCTTCTCATTTTGCTTATCTTAATGTATTTGGGGTCTCCTTTTTGCAGGCTGCAGGTTTGTAGTTCCCGTGGTTTTTGGTGTCTGTCCCCAGTGGCGAAAGTTTGTTCAGTGGGTTGTGTCAGCTTCCTGGTGGAAGAGACTAGTGCCTGTGTTCTGGGGGATGAGGTTGGATCTTGTCCATCTGGTGGGAAGGTCCACATCTGGTGGTGTGTTTTGGGGTGTCTGTGAACTTATTATGATTTTAGGCAGCCTCTCTGCTAATGGGTGGGGTTGTGTTCCTGTCTTGCTAGTTTTTTGGCATAGGGTGTCCAGCACTGTAGCTTGCTGGTCGTTGAGTGTAGCTGGGTGCTGGTGTTGATATGGAGATCTCTGGGAGATTTTTCCCATTTGATATTATGTGGAGCTCGGAGTTCTCTTGTGCAGCAGTGTCCTGAAGTTGGCTTCTCCTCTTTAGAGGCACAGCACTGACTCCTGGCTGTAGCACCAAGAGCCTTACATTCACATGGCTCAGAATAAAAGGGAGAAAATGTGGAAAGGAAGAAAGAAAGAAGAAAGAAAGAAAGAAAGAAAGGAAGGAGGGAAGGAAGGAAAGAAAGAAAGAAAGAAAGAAGATAAAATAAAATAAAATAAAGTAATGTAAAATAAAATAAAGTTATTAAAATAAAAAAGAATTATTAAGAAAAAAAATTTTTTTAAGAAAAAAAAAAGAAAAAAAAAAAAAGAAAAAAAAAAGGATGGCTAGAACCCTAGGACAAATGGTGGAAGCAAAGCTATACAGACAAAATCTCACACAGAAGCATACACATACACACTCACAAAAAGAGGAAAATGGGACAAAATCCAAAATCTTGCTCTCAAAGTCCACCTCCTCAATTTGGGATGATTCATTGTCTGTTCATGTATTCCGTATATGCAGAGTACATCAAGTTGATTGTGGAGCTTTAATCTGCTGCTTCTGAGGTTGCTGGGAGAGATTTCCCTTTCTCTTCTTTGTTCTTACAGCTCCCGGGGCTCATCTTTGGATTTGGCCCCGTCTCTGCATGTAGGTCACCAGAGGGCATCTCTTCTTCACTCAGACAGGACGGGGTTAAAGGACCAGCTGCTTCAGGGACTCTGGCTCACTCAGGCCGGAGGGAGGGAGGGGTACAGAATGCGGGACCAGCCTGCGGTGGCAGAGGCCAGCGTGACTGCACCAGCCTGAGGTGCGCCGTGGATTCTCCTGGGCAATTTTTCTCTGGATCCCAGGACCCTGCCGGTGGCAGGCTGCACAGTCTCCCCAGAAGCGGGGTGTGGATAGTTACCTGTGCTCACACACAGGCTTCCTGGTGGTGGCAGCAGCAGCCTTAGCGTCTCATGCTAGTCTCTGGGGTCCTCACTTTTAGCCGCAGCTTGCGCCTGTCTCTGGAGCTCCTTTTAGCAGCGTTCTTGATCCCCTCTCCTCAATCACCAGGAAACAAAGAGGGAAGAAGAAATCTCCTGCTTCTTCAGCAGCTCCAGACTTTTTCCCGGACTCCCTCCCAGCTAGCCGTGGTGCACTAACCCCCTGCAGGCTGTGTTCACGCCGCCAACTCCAGTCCTCTCCCTGCGCTCCTACAGACCCGAACCTCAGCTTCCAGCCCCGCCCACCCTGGCGGCTAAGCAGACAAGCCACTCAGGCTGGTGAGTGCCAGTTGGCACCGATCCTCTGTGCGGGAATCTCTCTGCTTTACCCTCTGCACCCCTGTTGCTCTGCTCTCCTCCACAGCTCCGAAACTTACCCCCTCCACCACCTGCAATCTCCACCCGTGAAGGGGCTTCCTAGTGTGTGGAAACGTTTCCTCCTTCGCAGCTCCCTCCCACTAGTGCAGGTTCCATCCCTATCCTTTTGTCTCCTCTTATTCTTTTTTTTTTTGCCCTACCCAGGTACGTGGGGACTTTCTTGCCTTTTGGGAGGTCTGGGGTCTTCTGCCAGCATTCAGTAGGTGTTCTGTAGGAGTTGTTCCACGTTTAGATATATTTCTGGTGTATCTGTGGGGAGGAAGGTAATCTCCGTGTCTTACTCTTCCTCCATCTTCCTCACTACTCCTGGTGTCTTAATTTTAAATGTGATTCTCAGTTCCTGCATTTGTAGTCTTTTCTTCTCATGGTTGCTAGTTTTGATATTATATTTTTTTGTGGATGTTTTCCTGCTTTTACTGTAGCTTTGTGTTTAGCAGTTTCCCATTTCTGATTGTTTTGTTTCTAGCTTTGGCCTAATTTGTTTCCTCTGCCTAATTTCCTTTAGTATTTGTTGTAAAGCTGGTTTGTTGGTGCTGCATTCTCTTAGCTTTTGCTTGTCTCTAAAGCTTTTGATTTCTCCATTGAATTTGAATGAGAGCCTTGCTGTGTAGAGCTTCTTGGTTGTAGGTTCTCCCTTTCTTCAATTTAAATATATTGTGCCACTCCCTTCTGGCCTGCAGGGTTTCCACTGATAAATCAGCTGATAACCTTATGAAGGTTCCCTTGTATGTTATTTGTTCATTTTCCCTTGTTGCTTTAATATTTTTCTTTATCTTTAATTTTTCTGTTTGATTACTATGTGTCTCAGTGTGTTCCTCCTTGTGTTTATCCTGCCTGCAAATCTCTGCACTTCCTGTACTTGGGTGACTGGTTCCTTTCCCATGATAGGGAAGTTTTAAGCTATTATCTCTTCAAATATTTTCTGCAGTCCTTTCTCTTTCTCTTCTCCTTCTAGGACTCCTATAATGTGAATGTTGTTGCGTTTAATGTTGTCCCAGCAGTCTCTGAGACTGTCTGATTTATTTTCATTCTTTTTCTTTATTCTGTTCTGTGGTAGTGATTCCCACCATTCTGTCTTCCAGATCACTTATCAGTTCTTCTGACACAGTTGTTCTGCTATTGATTCCTTCTAGGGTATTTTTCATTTCAGTTATTGTATTGTTCTTCTCTGTTTGTTTTTAGTTCTTCTAGGTCTTTGTTAAACATGTCTTGTATCTTCTCAATGTGTACCTCCATTCTTTTTCCAAGATTTTGGATCTTCTTTACTATCATTACTATGAATTCTTTTTTCACATAGATTGCCCGTATCCTCTTCATTTAGTTGTTTTTGTAGGATTTTAACTTCCTCCTTCAACTGCAACATATTTCTCTGTTATCTCATTTTGTCTAACTTACTGTGTTTGTGGTCTCTTTTCCACAGACTGCAGGCTCATAGTTCCTCCTGCTTCTGTTGTCTGCCCCATGTTTGGTGAGGTTGGTCCAGGGGCTTGTGCAGGCTTCCTGGTGGGAAGGATCGGTGTCTGCCCTCTGGTGGGTGAAGTTGGTCTTGTTCCTCTGGTTGGCAGAGCCATGTCAGGGGGTCTGTTTTGGTGTGGATGTGATCTTTGTATGACTTTAGGCAGCTTATCTGCTGATAGGTCATGCTATGTTCCTGTCTTGCTAGTTGTTTGGCCTGAGGCATTCCAGCACTGGAGCCTGTAAGCTGTTGGGTGGGGCCAGGTCTTGGTGTCAAAATGGGGACTTTTGGGAGAGGTCACCCAATTAATATTCCCTGAGGTCTCTGCTACCAGAGTCCTTGACATCATGGTGAGCTACAGCCAACCCCCATCTCTCCAGAAGATCCTCCAATACCCTCAGATAGTTCTAGCCCAGGTTTCTATGGAGGTACTGTATTTGCAGTGTCCCAGTTCATGTGAGACCTTGGGTGTACCCTCCAAGAGTGGAGACTCTGTTTCCCCCAGCTCTTTGGCGTTCCTACACTCAAGCCCCATTGACCTTCAAAGTCAGATGTTCTGGGCGCTCTTCCTCCTGATGCCAGACACTTAGACTATCTTGGAGGACTATTTTTAGTTTGGAACATCCCTGTGTAGCCTGCATGGTTTTTATAGTATTATTATTGTGTTATGACAGCTGTTTTTAGTATGGATGGCTGCCACCTCTTTCCTCAGTGTCTGGTGGTCTGTTATCACCTTGATAGGGGGTTAGACTAGCGTTGTGGTGACCAGAGTGTGCCCTGGATATTGAGCTTAGCCTCCCCTTTGTTCTGTGGTTGTCTCTGCCCTGTCAGGGGTGAGGTCTTCTCCCTAGTTGTTGGAGTAGACACCCCCAGATCTGTTTCTTAGCTGTGTTTCTGGTCTGCCATGTGAGGTAGGCAGGTTTGGAGTGCTCCCCCTGGGAGAGAAACCACTGAGTATTCCTCCTCTGGAGTTTTCACCTGTGAGCATGCTCTGTTGTGTCACCTTTTAGCTGTTGTGTGAGCTCACAAGTTACTCTCTTTTTGGCACTGCTCTTGGCCCTACCTTAACCATGGGTATGCTGGCAGTTGTCCCTCGTGTCTCTCAGGCATTGTTTTCACCAGGCCACAAGTGTAGATCCACTGAAATCAGGTGCCAGGATTGCAGTATTCATGTATCTGGACCCACTGTGGGTGCTATGGGGGCAGCTCAGACTCTGTCCTGGCCCAACCCCCATATTGTGTGCCACAAAGTCCATAGCTGCCAAAGCTAGATCCATCTCAGTTGAAGGAGCACTTGTCCATTCAGATGTTCTGCAGGAGCTGAGATAACCAAGCCAGTCATGGAGGTTTAATCTGGTGTTCACACAGTAGCTGATTTTAATTTTTATTAGAAATTTTGATTTGCTATTATGAATCTTTGATGTAAAATAGAAATATAAACTAATTATTACTGCTTAAAAACCTCTTTCTCTGCTAAACAAGATCTTTGATTACATGATGTCTGTGGAGAAAAATGACTAATTAAATATAACCTAAATTGATAAAAGCTTGAGGGCCCTGACCTAACCTTCATCTAAAAACTAGGAGGAAATTTGTGCATCAGAAATCACTAGCTGTCTTAAAAACAATAATAGGAAAATATTTATGGCAGGTTATCTTGGAACTGGATCAAATGTTCAAGCATAATATCATCTACTAATCTCTTTCACTCCCTTTTTCTTCCCTTCCTTCTCTTTTTTCCCTTCCTCCCTCTCTCTGCTACCTCCCTCTGTCATACACACACACACACACACACACACACACACACACACACACATACACACACACTGACTCACACATACAAATATACATGTAGACCAGTAATTGCACACTGACTGAGTTACTCTCCTATCACATCTTACCATCCTACTCAAAAAGAGTATTGGTGGTACAGTGGTGAGAATTAGCTGCCTTCCTACTTACAAACAACCGTCCTCAGATACTCCCCAAGCAGGAAGCTTGACCATAACAAGAAGACCGAGTTCCTAGCTCAGTCTCCTGGGAGGAAGTGCCTGTTACCTCAACACAGTTTTTCTGTCTGGAAACTCTGATGGCAGAATATATCCTCCACCAATGAAAAGAGTAATTATATCCTGTGGAGCAGGAATTTCAACAAACTTCTGCCAGGAAGGTGGTACTTGACTCCTCTAGCACAGAAAAAGCCAGAGTTAATCACTCCAGTTATGTAACTGGGAACAAGTGACATTCAGGAGACACAGGAAGTTGAAATCCAAACTTCCATTTAAATTCAACAAAACATCTGTTGAATTCAGTAATAAGAAGGGTGACTTAAATGCCTAATTCAGTGTTAATAAAAGAAAAAAGTGCACAAGCATCAATATGTAGAATGCATAAAAGCAGAATTCTTTAGTATATATTTATTTCAGAAGTTCATTTTATAACCACATTTGCTTACTAAAATGTCAAACAAAATAATACAAGTTAAAATGATGACATTGGGTTCTAGAGTGTTAAAATTTGATATAATAACACTTTTTGTGAGCATTTTTATTTTACTCTTTTTAAAAGTTTGATTTTATTAAGAAATGAAATTTAAGGCAAATATTTACAGAAATATATGAAGTACCTCTACAGAATATAGTTTGAAAATCATTGATTTAATTGTTTAAGACCGTATCTGACCACAAGAATAGAGAATTTTTAATAACACTTCCCAGTCAGAGCTAACTGATAATTTAAAAATAGATTGCATATTCTTTTTTCTAGTTGGGACTTAGTCAAAATTTATTCCCATAAGGATTTCTTGAAAATGGAGCAAGATTAGCCAATCCTCATCAAAACATACTGGACAAATGGGAGAAGTGAATTCAGCTCTAGTAGAGCTGTCATATTTGTTCCCCTCATATTTTACCAATCTCCCCCACCTTTGAAACCAACGCTCTCACTGCCTAGAAAACTAGATGTGGCTGGGTGGAAAACATGAGTTAGATCAATGATATTATATTTCTTGGGAAACTGAATTATGAAACATGAAAAGAGCTCGCCGCTGGTACAAAAACACAAAGGATGTATAAAAAATATGTCTCTTGCTGAGACCAAAGAGTCCATTACAAGCTGAGGCCCTTTGGAAGGCAGTTAGAAAAAAATGGTCCCATGGAATGCTGAGCCATGATAATGGCACACTGTGCTGAAATTTCACAAACTTTTGCAACTGAATCCTGAGTTCTCCACGAAATTCAGAACTATTAAAGTTGCTGTGCTCAGATTTCCATTAGATTTCCTTTGCCAGTTCGTGTGCATCCCTATAATAAACCCCACACTTGAGCTAGCTTGACTGGGTTTCTTGCAAGAAAAAGTACCTGATTCATGGATTATAATCTCTATGACACTCTGCTATGTAGAAACATCACCGTTGAGAACCGTTTGCTTTAAAGAATTTAAATGTCTGCATAAAATAAGTCTATTCTTCTTCTAAAAATAAAAATTTATCTCACCTTAAATATTTACCAATGTATGTATGACCGAATTCTACTATTTTGAGAAGAGCAAACAATTCTAAACAAAGGCTTTCACAAGGAATCAAGCCAGAATTATATTGTCCAAGACTCTAGAAGTCATATAAAAACAGTGAAAAAAATACCATATAAATCTTTGAGTTATGGATTTATGTTATCTGTTCTACACATTTTACTGTATAAAATTAAACCAGGATGTTTCAGGAAAATACACCTACAAGATGTTGTTCTCTTTGGAAAAATGAAAACATTTGACTTTTCAAAATATTTTGTTTAATTAACTTATTCCAGTTAAAAAAGATTTGACTCTCTGGATATTGAATCCCATATTATTTATTATTAATACCAAGGGCTAGTCAGCTTATACATGACTATGCAGTAGAGCTAGAGGATCTTCATGAAACATGCATGACCTATCAGAAAATATATTTCATATCTACATTATGGAATTTCAGTTTTCACTGTTCATGTTTTCTAAATAGCCTAATTGGGTTTGCTGTATTTTAAAATATTAATGTCTCACTAAAATGTACATATATTCTATTATTAACTATGTAATTACTTTGTATCATTTTAGCTCAATAGCCATTGTCATATAGTTATGAAAAATGTAATATATGAAACATTTATTTTTTATTTAAAAATTTGAGTTCTTACTGAGTGCAGGCCATTTACGTGTATGTGTGTGTATGTATATATATATATATATATATATATATATATATATATATATATATGTATATATATATATATATGTTAATCTTGTGGCAAGGTCAATAGTATCCAGAAATATAGAAAATATTTGCTTTGAAGAATCCATATAGGCCCAGTTTCAGTTCATGTGTAACTGTGAGAAGTTCACCAAAGCTAGAGAAATTTGATATAATAAATAGGAAACCTTGAAAGTTTTTCTCCTACCTCTGGGAATTGTAATATTTTGTCCTGGAAGTAAATACAAATTTGTTGGTAAATCATCCTCATGACATCCATAATGCCCACTTGCCTGCATGAGTAGCTTTCACCCCCAGTTCTCCCAGATTATATTCATATTATCCTTTCCACTTGTGAATAAAATATGGGTAAGACTGCTGTCTGGAATCTTGAGGTAAAGGAAAAATATATTTGAATAAGGAATAAGGAATTTGTTACGAAAAGCTAATGAAGCAACTGATGTTCTCAGAGTACACTTCCTTTCTATTACATTGACATATGTGAAAAAGGAACTTTATTCTTTTTATTATAGTATATATTTGGGGGATCTATAGCATACTTATGCAAATTATTTTGAGACTGATTTCAGAATTTCTGAGTAGCAGAAATATATTTTAGTTTTGTTCTGATTTACTTAACATGAGGTATAATTTCTGTAAGGTAAAATTAACATGTAAATACACTGTTTGCAAATATAAGAATGAAAATGATGTAAGAAAAATAGGAGATTATGGCAAGCCCAGGTTGGTTGCAAGTATCAAATTGTACCAATTTAAACTGCTGTAAACAACTGTATTGTACTGATATAAAAATCTAGTACTTACCTCTTCAAGAAATGGAGCAATCATGAAAGCTGACCCCAAAAGAATGCTCTATCAATTTCATGAGCCTGAGGATCTAAATCTAGATTTTTAGGATGGAAAACCATTAATTTAATCAAGTGAACATCTGTGTATAAATAACTGGTCTTAACCACCTCAGGTTCATGGTGATCAACACCAAGAAAACCAAAAAGATAAAAACGGAGTACAGTTTAGGGTATAATATGCTTATGTGTTTAGGAATAAAAATTTAACGCTCAAATGAAGCAATTGGATCAGTTTTCTTTCCTGATGAAAAGATAAATGAATATTAAAGCTAAGGTCAAAATAGTGCCAAGTAATTAAATTGTCTTGAGTTTTTGTTGTTTTTCCTTTTTGCATTCTAAACAGTCTTCAAGGATACAGCATCAAACCTACCTAATTTACAAAGCTGTTTCCATTTCATTTCACAATGACTTGCCTTTCTTTGAATTTTTACAGCACTTTATAGCCTATGCCACACAATCAGTGTACAAATATATCATGTTCTACATTACAGTTTCAAATCTGTTAGTTGTGATCTTCCCAGTACTGTGTGGGCAGAGACCACACTTCTTTCCTTTTCTATACTCCATACTATTTAGACAGAAATACTCAGCCTTTGCTCTTTGTTAATTGATTGAAAGTGTTTTCATAACTCAATTCTTCAAATTTGTAAATTATTTCTAATCACTGTCAGAGGGACAAAACAAGTTTTCTTCTTTTTTAATCCCCCAAATAATTGCCTTACTAGGAGAACCCAGGCTTCCAGGATCTCTGTGGTAGAAAATGAAGACTAGAATCATTATTGAAAGTTATTTACTCATGCATAAATCCTTAGGATACTGTATTTCTGGTGACCTGAGTATAGTAGAAGAGGGTATAGAAGTAAGGCAGAAATAAATATCCATTCCTTAAGGCAGAAGAGAAAATTGCAGCAAACTCTTCTCCAAGTGCTCCAGGGTCTTATTCCTATAAAACACAAACATTTCAATAGACCTGAGTTGAGAGTGTTATTTTTTTTTTCTCTTGGGGGGGTAGAGAGAAGCAGAACATTTAAAAATATTATTTCTTTATACCTGAAAGCCTCTTGCCAGATTATTGCAGAGTTGTTTCTCAATTAAATACACTCTATAAAGTTTACATATTGTACTGTGTAGTATATAGTTTGTATACCCAACTAAGAGCAAAGTTTCAAATCATCTAGATGAAAGATCATTACCAGACCTTCTCCTTAAGAGAGAGGGAAAATTCACAGCCATTTCACTGAGGAATGATTTTGTCTTCCGACTGAAGAGAGAATCTTATATCAAATCATAATATAATGTCTGCCTAACATCAAAACAAAACCTTGACGTTTGGTAATTACTGAGCTACTAAGGAAAAATAACTAAATATATCATAGGTTTGTCTACTGATAACTTTTTAAAGGCAAAACTTTTAACAGGTTACTTTAAATGATGCAATGTGCTCTTTCTCTTTTAGAATTATAAGTAATGTGTTTTCCTTTTTAAATTATATTTATTTATTTTTTATTAAAGCATAATTGACTTACAATATTGTATTAGTTTCAGGTGTACAACAGTATGATTTTATATTTTTTATGAAGTCTAGTTGATTTACAAGACTATGTTGGTTTCAGGTATATAGCACAATGATTCAGTATTTTTACAGATTACACTTCATTAAAAGATATTACAAGAAAATGGCTATAATTCCCTGTGATATTCAGTATATCCTTGTTGCTTATCGATTGTTTACATAGAAGTTTATGTCTCTCAACCCCATACTCTTAATTTGTCCCCTCCCTTTTTTAACCCCTTCAGTAAACACTAGTTTGCTTTCTATATCTGTGAGTACGTTTCTGTTTTGCATATATACTTATTTGTATTATTTTTTTAAACACACATGTAAGTGATATCATATAATATTTGTCTTTCTCTGTTATTTACTAAGCATAATATTCTCTAGGTCCATCCAGATTTCTGCAAATGGCAGAATTCCTTCTTTTCTATAGCTCTGTGTGTGTGTGTGTGTGTATGACACATCTTTATCCATTCACCTGTTGATGGGAATGTGGGTTGCTTCCATATCTTGGGTATTGTAAATAGTGCTGCTATAAACACTGGGGTGCATGTATCTTTTCAAATTAGTGTTTTCATTTTTTTCCAGATAAATACCCAGGAGTGGAACTGATGGATCATATGGTAGTTCTATTTTTAGTTTTCTTAGGAACCTCCATAGTATACTCCACAGTGGCTGCATAAATTTATATTTCCACCAACAGAGTACAATTGCTCCCTTTTCTCCACATCCTCTCCAAATATTATTTGTAGATGTTTTGATAATAGTGGTTTGGCAAGTGTGAGGCAATACTTCATTGGTGTTTTAGTTTGCATTTCTCTAGTAATTAGTGATGTTGAGCATCTTTTCATGCACCTGTTAGCCATCTGTATGTTTTCTTTGGAAAAATGTCTATTCAGGTCTTCTGCACATTTTTGATTGGGCTGTTTTTATTTATTTATTTATTTTTGATATTGAGCTCTGTGAGCTGTTTATATATTTTGGCTATTAACCCCTTAGGGTTAGGGTTAGGGTCATATTATTTGCAAATATTTTCTCCCATTCCATAGGTTGTCTTTTCATTTTCTAGATGGATTCCTTTACTGTGCAAAATCTTTTAAGTTTAAATAAGTCCCATTTGCTTATTTTTGCCTTTTTTTATTTTGCATTATGAGACAGATCCAAAAAAAAAAATTGCTGCAATTTATGCCAAAGAGTGTTCTGCCTATATTCTCTTCTAAGAGTTTTATGGTTTCAGGTCTTACATTTAAGTCTTTAATTCATCTTGAGTATACTTTTTTATATTGTGTGAGGAAATGTTTTAATTTCATTGTTTTACACGTGGCTGTCCACGTATTGAAGGGACTGTCTTTTCTCCTTTGCATATCCTTGCTTCCTCTTCCATAGATTAATTGACCATAGGTGCATGAGTTTTATTCTGGGCTCTCTATTCTGTTCCATTGATCTATGTATTTGTGATTGTGTCAGTACCATGTTGTTTTGATTACTCTAGCTTTGCAGTATAGTCTGAAGACTGGGCACTTTATACCTCCAGCTTTGTTTTTTGTTTTCAAGATTGCTTTGGTGATTCAGGGTCTTTTGTGGTTAATATGTATTTTAGGATTATATGTTCAAGTTCTGTGAAAAATGTCATGGTTATTATGATAGGGATCACATTAAATCTGTTGATTGCTTTGGGCAGTATGGTCATTTTAACAATATTAATTCTTCCAATCCAAGAGCGTGGGATATCATTACATTTCTTTGTATCATCTTTGATTTCCTTCAGCAAGATTTTACAGTTTTCATTATATAGGTCTTTCACCTCCTCATTTGTATTTATTCCTAGATAGTTTATGCTTTTTGATGTGATTTTAAATGGGATTGTTTTTTATTTTCTCTTTCTGAGAGTTCACTATTAGTATATAAAATGCAACAGATTTCTGTATATTGCTCTTGGATCCTATAACTTTGCTAAGTTCATTTATTCTAAAAATTTTGGGGTGGAAAGTTTAGGGTTTTCTACATAAAATATCAGGTCATCTGCAAATAATAATAGTTTTACTTCTTCCATTCCAATTAAGATTCCTTTAATTTATTTTTCTTATCTGATTGCTGTGGCTAGGACTTCCAAAACTATGTTGATGAAAGTCATGAGAGTGGGCATCCTTGCCCTGTTTCTGGTCTTAGAGGGAATGATTTAAGATTTTCAGAATTAAGCATGATGTTAGCTGTGGGTTTGTCACATCTGGCCTTTATTATGTTGAGGTATGCTTTCTCTATGTCCACTTTTAGGAGAGTTTTTATCATAAATCGATGTTGAATTTGGTCAAAAGCTTTTCTGTATCTATTGAGATGACCATATGATTTTTTTTTTTTTTTTTTTTTTTTTTTTGCGGTGTGTGAGCCTCTCACTGCTGTGGCCTCTCCCGTTGCAGAGCACAGGCTCTGGGTGCACAGGCTCAGTGGCCATGGCTCACGGGCCCAGCTGCTCAACAGCATGTGGGATCTTTCCAGACCGAGGCACGAACCTGTGTCCCCTGCATTAGTAGGCGGACTCTCAACCACCACACCACCAGGGAAACCCAACCATATGGTTTTTATTCTTCAATTTGTTATTCTTCAATTTCAGACTGAGTGATTTGCAGATATTGAAAAGTTCTTGCATTCCTCTAATAAATCCCACTTGATCATGGTTTATGATTCTTTTGATGTATTGTTGGGTTTGGTTTGCTAATATTTTGTTAAAGATTTTTGCATCTGTTCATCAGTGATATTGACATGTAAATTTCTTTTTGTTTGTGATTTCTTTCTCTGCTTTTGGTATGAGGGTGACGCTGGCCTTGTAGAATGAATTTGGAAGTGTTCCTTCCTCTGGAATTTCTTGGAAGAGTTTGAGGAGAATGGGTGTTAACTCTTCTGTAAATGTTTGGTAGAATTTGCCTGTGAAGCCACATGGTATTGGACTTTTGTTTATTGGGAGTTTTTCTATTACTGATTCAATTTCATTACTGGTAGTTGGTCTGTTCATGTTTTCTCTTTCTTCCTTGTTCAGCATTTGGAGATTGTACATTTCTTCTAGGAATTTGACCATTTCTTCTAGTTTGTCTATTTTATTGGCATATAGTTGTTCGTGGTCGTCTTTTATGATTCTTTGTATATTTGTGGTGTCAGTTGTAACTCCTCTTTCATTTCTGTTTTTATGTATGTTGGCCCTCTCCATTGTTCTCTTGATGAGTCTGGCTAAAATTTTATCAATTTTTATTTATTTATTTATTTATTTATTTATTTATTTTTTCGGTATGCGGGCCTCTCCCAGCTGTGGCCTCTCCCTTTGCAGAGCACAGGCTCCGGACGCGCAGGCTCAGCGGCCATAGCTCACGGGCCCAGCCGCTCCGCAGCATGTGGGATCCTCCCGGAATGGGGCACGAACCCGTGTCCCCTGCATCGGCAGGCGGACTCTCAACCACTGCGCCACCAGGAAAGCCCTATCAATTTTTAAAAGCTTTTCAAAGAACCAGATTTTAGTTTCTTTGATCTTTTATATTTTTCTTATTTTAGTCTTTATTTCAACTCAGATTTTTTTTAGTTTTTTCCTTCTCATAACTTTGGGTTTTGTTTGTTTCTCATTCTTTGGTTCTTTTAGGTGCAATGTTAGGTTGTTTGAGACCCTTCTTGTTTCCTGAGGTAAGCCTGTATCAATATAAGCTTCCCTTTTAGAAGAGCTTTTGCTTATTCCCATAATGTTTTGTATTGTATTTTTGTTTTGAGTTGTCTTTAGGTTTTTTAAATTTTAATTTCCTCAGTGATTCGTTGGTTGTTTAGTAGCATATCATTTAGCCTCCATGTGTATGTGTTTTGCAATTTTTTCCTTGTAAAAAAACTAGAAAATTTCTAGTCTCATAGTGTTGTGGCCAAAAAAGATACTTGATATGATTTCAATCTTACTAAATTTACTGAGGTTTGTTTTGTGACCTAGTCTGTGGTGTATCCTGGGGGATGTTCCACGTGCACCTGAAAAGAATGTGTATTCTGCTTTCAGATGGAATGCGCCATATATATCAATTAAGTCCATTAGATATAATTGTCATTTGAGGAGAATATTTCTTTGTTGAATTTCTGTCTGGATGATCTGTCCACTGATGTAAGTTCAGGATTAAAGTCCCCAAATATTATTGTGTTACTAATTTCTACTTTTATGTACATTAACATTTCCCTTATATATTTCAGTTTGCCAACGTTAGGTGCATATATATTTAAAATTGTTATATCTTCTCCAGTTGTTCCCTTGATCATTATGTAGTGTCTTCTATAACAGTCTATTTAAAAGTTTATTGTGTCTGATATAAATATGGCTAATTTGGGATTCTTTTGATTTCAATTTGCATGGAATAACTTTTCCCATTTCCTCACTTTTAGTCTTTGTGTGTCTCCAGGCCTGAAGTGAGTCTCTTGTAGGCAGCATATATACAGGTCTTGTTTTTTTAGCTATTCAGCTACTCTATGCTTTTTAATTTGAACCACAAATGCATTTACATTTAAGGCAATCATTGATATATATGTTCTTGTTTCCATTTTGTTAATTATTTGGGGCATTGTTTTTGTAAGTCTTTTCCTTCCTTTTCTTTTTTTTTCACTCTTTTCTTCCGATTTGATGAACATTTTTACTGTTATGTTTGAATTCCTTTTTCTTTTTTTGTGTGTGTATCTGTTATAAGTTTTTTGTTTTTGTTTACTATGACTTTTTATATGGGAATTTATCTTTCTATGTACATTATTGTATTAAGTTGCTGTGGTCTTAATTTCAAATGCATTTAAAAGCCTTGTCTTTGTACTCTCCTCCCCTCACAATGACTGTTTTTGACATCATATTTTACACCTAATTTTTTTGTATACCTTAATTGCTTATTGTGGGTATAGAGGATTTTACTAATTTTTTCTTTTAATCTTCCCACTAGCTTTGTTTGTGGATGATATCCTACCTTTATTGTATGTTTGCCTTTACTGATAAGATTTTTTTATTTCATAATTTTCTTGTTTTTATTCATGGCCTTTTCTTTTTCACCTAGAGAAGTTCCTTTAACATTTGTTGTAAAGTTGGTTTCATGGTGCTGATCTGTTTTAGCTTTTGCTTGGCCATAAAGCTTTTGATGTCTCCATCAAATCTGAACAAGAGTTTTGATGTAGAGTATTATTGATCATAGGCTTTTCTCTTTCATCACATAAAATACATCATGTCACTCCCTTCTGGCCTGAGTAATCAACTGATAGACTTATGGGAGTTCTTTTGTATGTTATTTGTTGCTTTTCCCTTGTTGGTTTTAATATTTATTTTAATTACAGTGTATCTTGTTGTGTTTCTCTTTGGGTTCATCCTGTATGGGACCCTCAGAGCTTCCTGGATTTGGGTAACTCTTTCCTTTCCCAGGTTAAGGAAGTTTTCAGCTATTATATCTTCATATATGTTCTCAGCCTCTTTCTCTCTCTCTTCTCCTTCTGGGACATCTATAATGCAAATAATAGTGTGTTTAATGTTGTCCCAGAGGTCTCTTAAGCTGTCCTTATTTCTCTTCATTCTTTTTTCTTTTACTTTTATGCATCAGAGTTATTAACTACCCATCTTTAGGTTTGTTGATTCATTCCTTTACATCATTTGGTCTACTGTTTATTCCTTCTAGTATATTTTTCATTTTAGTTATTGTATACTTCACCTCTCTTTGGTTATTCTTTATGCTTTCTAACACTTTGTTAAAAACTTTTAAATTCTCACTCTTTTCATCCATTCTTCTCCTAAGTTCCTTGATCATCTTCATGATCATACCCTGAACTGTTTGTCAGGTAGATTTCCTATCTCCACTTTACTTAGTTCTACTTCTGGGGTTTTATCTTGTTACTTCATCTTGAACATATTCCTCTGTTGCCTCATTTTTCCCAAGTTGCTGTTTGTATTTTTTATGTATCTAGTAGCTTAGTAATATTTCCTGACCTTGGTGAAGTGACCTATTTGTAGGAGATGGCCTATGCATCTCAGCAGCAAACTCCTCTTTTATCACCCAAGCTGTGTGCTCTAGGGGTTCCCCATAAGAGGGCTGCATAGGTCTTTCTGTTGGGCAAGCTGACTATGTGGGCAGTATGATAGGTTTGTTTTGTTCCTGTTCCAGTTGACTGCCAGGTCCTGCCTTGTGTGGAGACTGTTGGCTGCTGGTTGGCAGGGCCTGGTCATGAGGTGGCTGACTGCAGAGCTCCAGGAGGCATCGTGGTTAGTGCTGACTCACTGGTAGGTGGAGTCAGTGTTCAGAAGATTCTGGGTCTTTTGCCCACCCACTGTTGGATGAAATCAGTTTCTGGGATTGGTGCTAGACTACTGGCCAGCATAACCATGTCCTGAAGTCTGGCTGCAGGGCTCTGGGATCCCATAGCTGGTGTCAGATCACTGGTACTTGGAAGAAGTTTCCTACTTTGTTTGATTTAGGATCTAGGATGCCCTGAAGCTTGTGTTGGCCTGCTAGTAGCAGGGCCAGAGCCCAGCTGTCCCAGGGCAGTTTCTGGCCTCCTGTGAGCAAGCCATGTTGGCAGGCTACAGGATTTTAATTTTCTAACCTCTGGTGTCTGCTTGCTGGGGCATAAGCCTTGTCCAGGGGCTAGAGTAGGCTTACTAGAGTGTGGAGTCAGTGGATCCCTACAGATGGGCGAAGCAGGGTCCTGTGCCCTTTGGTGGGCAAGGCCACTTCTAGAGGAATGTCTAGAGACAGCTATGTGCTCAGGAAATCTTCAGCCAGGCTCTCGGCTGATGTGTGGGGCTGTGCCCCCACCCAGTTAATTGCTTGGCCTGAGGATTCCCAGCACTAGTGCCCACAGGCTATTGGGTAGGTCCAGGTCTTGGTGCTAATGAGCTAGAGGGAGGATTTCACAATGGTGCTCCCCACAACCAGTGTATATACAGTAGAAGGAACTCCCAAGAATGCTTGCCAACTTTCTATTTCCCCAGGGTGAGTCACAGCCACCCCCCACCACACACACACACCCTGCTGTTCGTGGAAACTCCAAGACTAGCAAGTAGGTCTGGCCCAGGGCTCCTATCAAATTATTGATTTTGCCCTGAATCCTTGTGCATGTGAGATTTTGTGTACGACCTTTAAGAGTGAAGTCTCTATTTCGCCTAGTTCTTTGAGGCTTGTAAAATTATGCCCCTCTGAACTTCAAGGCCAAACACTCTGGGAGCTCATCTTCCCTGTGCAGGACCCCTAGGCTGGGTATCCTGACATTGAACTCAGAACTCTCACTCTTGTAGGAAAACCTCTGCAATATAATTATTATTTAGTTTGTGAATTGCTCACCACAGGGGTATGTGACATGATTATATTGAGAGTTCTCCACCCCTCCTACCCATCTTATCTTGGTTCCTTATTTATGTCTTTGGTTATAGAAGATCTTTTCTGGTAAGTTCCATTCTTTTTCATTAATGGTTGTTCTGCGTATAGTTTTGATTTTGGTGTGCTCCTGAGAGAAGGTAAGGTCAGGGTCTTTCTACTCAGCCATCTTGGCTGATCACCACCAGTGTTGCAATTTAATTTTTTGGATTATTTTATGGTAGTTTATTGTTTCTTCCTTCTTTTGCTCTCTTCTCTTCTGATTTGAAAAAATATCTTTAGTGTCATATTTGTATTCCTTTCTCCGTTTTTGTGTGTGTATCTATTATAGAATTTTGGTTCTTAAATATAAAGTTCATATATAAAAACACACACACACACATGATTATTTTAAGTAGATGTTCTCTTAAGTTTGAAGACATTCTAACAACCTTGCATATTTATTCCCCCCTACTCCATGTTTAATGTTTCTGATATCATATGTTACATCTTTCTGTTTTTGTGTCCATTAGCTACTTATTGTGGATAAAGATACTTTTACTACTTTTGTTTAAACTCCCTACTAGTTTTATATGTGGTTGATCTACTATCTTTACTGTATGTTCACCCTTACCAATGAGATTTTTTCTTTCATAATTTTCATATTTCTTGTTGTGGTATTTTCTTTTCCACTTAGAGAAATCCCTTTAACATTTCTCATAAAGATTGTTTAGTGGTGCTGAATACCTTCAACATTTTCTTGTCTGTAAAATTATTTATCTGACCTTTAAATCTGAATGAGAGCCTTTTGAGTAGAGTATTCTTAGTTGGAGTTTTTTTCCTTTCATCACTTTGAGTATTCATGCCACTCCCTTCTGACTTGCAATATTTCTGCTGAAAATTCAGCTTATAGTCTTATGGCAGTTGCCTCATACACAACTAGCTGATTTTCCTTTGGCACCTTTAAGATTCTCTCTCTGTCTTTATTTTTTACCATTTTAATTATAGTGTGTCTTGTTGTGATCTTCTTTGAGTTTATCTTGTTTGGTATCCCTTTGCTTTCTAGAGCTGAATGTCTGTTTTCTTTCCCTAGTTAGGGAATTATTTAGCTTTTATTTCTTCAAATAAGTTATCTGCCCTTTATCTCCCTTTTCTCCTTCTTAGACCCCTATACTGCAAATATTAGTACACTTGATGTTGTCCCAGAGGCCTCTTAAACTATCCCCATTGAAATTTTTTCTTCATTTTATCTTGTGTGACTCCCACCACTCTATCTTCTGCTCCATTCATCTGTATCATCTAATCTACTGTTGATACCTCCTAGTGTATTTTTAAATTTCAGTTATTGTGTTCTGAAGGTCTGTTTGGTTCTTCTTTATGTTTTTAACTCTTTGTTAAATTTCTCATTGTGCTTGTTCTTTCTTTTCTGAGTTCATTGATCTTGTTTATGATTATTACATTGAACTCCTTATTGGGTAGATTGCTTATCTCCACTTTGTTTAGTTCTTTTCCTGAGGTTTTGTCTTGTTCCTCCCTCTCCTCATTTTACCTAATTCTCTGTGTTTATTTTTATGTGTTATGTAGGTCAGTTATGTTTCCCAATCTTGGATAAGTGACTTTATGTAGAAGACATACTATGGAGTCCAGAAACACCCTTCACTCTGGTTACCAGAACTATATGCTGTAGAGGTGCCCCTATGTGGTCTGTGTGGTCTCTTCTGCTGTGTTTTGACAACTACTGTGGGTACACTGGTAGGTGAACTGGTCTCTGGCCCAGTTGGCTACCAGGTCCTGACTTGTGAGTTGCAGCCAGCCCAGTGGTACATGGTCTTGGGTCCTGGCATGGTTGATAGCATGGCTTAGGTGGTCCCTGGTGGGAAGGGTTGGGTTCCAGGCTGACTGCCTGTGGTTCCTGTGTTTCCCAAGGCTGGTGCCAGCCTGCTGGTGGGTAAGTAAGCACCTGGTGCTAATAAGCTATAGGGAAGACTCCAAAATGGTGTCTGCCAGCTCCAGTGTTCTTGTGGTGGAATTAATACTCAAAAGTAAATTCTACTTATATCTATGATGTCCCAAAGGGGAGTCCCAGTTGCCTCCTGCCTCTCCAGGATGCTCTCCAAGCTCAGCAAGTCTGACTCAGGTTCCTCTTAAATTACTGCCTCTGCACGTCTGACTCAAGTTCCTTTTAAATTACTGCCTCTGCACTGGGACATGTACTGTGTGAGGTTTTGTGCATGCCCTTTAAGAGTAGAGTCTTTCCTACAGCCCTCCAGTTCTGCAGTACACAACCTCCACTAACCATTAAAGACAGGTCTAATCTTCCTCGTGAAGGATCCCCAGGCTGGGCAGTCCAGTGTGGCATTCAGACCCCTTGCTCCTTGGGGAAAATCTCTGCAGTTGTGATTATTTTCCCACTTCTGGGTCTCCTACACAGAGCTATTGGTCCTGACTTTACCATGTCTCTGTCCCTCCTACTTGTCATATTGTAGTTCCTTCTTTATATCTTTCGTTGTGGAAAATCTTCTGCTAGTTTTCAGATCACTCTTATAGAGAGTTGCTCTGTAAATATTTGTAATTTTAGTATGCCCTTGGAAGGAGGTAAATTCAGGTCTTCCTACTTCACAATCTTGGCTGCAGCTCATGAACAATGTATTTTCAAGAGCAATTTTAGAAAAGCTATGTCTCCAACATTTATTTCTGGTAATTCCCTCACAGTTCTTAATAAAATGTATACCATGTAAAATTTTCAAAGACCCAGTCACATATTTCCACAGCTATTTTTAAAAACAGTGTGATTTTTGACTTAGGTATTTATCATTATATATATATATATATATATATATATATATATATATATATATATATATATATATATATATATACACACACACACACAGTTCCTATTTACAGGTTAATACTGAATATTGCAGTTATCATTTTTAGTTAACTCTCATGCACCTTATTATGGATTGAATTATGGTTTCTGCAAAAGGGATAAAAAACCCTAACTTGCATCCAATGCCGTCACAGTTCCTAAGTTGTCTCTTCATTAAACCCATATATATCAACTCCAACCTGGGAAAGATTTCCATGATTTCAAAATATTTCACATTGATTTTGCCATAAAATCTTCACTGAAAAATTTCAGGTTACATTATTTTTAATGTCAAACATGTTTAAGACCACAAAGATAATATTTGCATACTGAGGATTCTGGAAGTACAAAAATGCCATTTGAAGAGAGCATGTGAAATAAAATAGTGACCAGTCCCTCATGTACAGTCTTAATTAAATGAAAACTATGAGTTACCATAGTGTAAGCAAGGGGTTTTTGAGTAATCCAATATATCTTAGTTTTTTTTTTCAAGTGCAGTCTATAAATTTTCTGTTGCAATATGAGAAGTTAATGACACAGAACATTTAGCTAATCCAAGAGCCTTAATTTCTAACCACTAAGGCTGGAAAAAAGACCCCAAAATTATTGCTCCTGACTATGCTTTCCTTTTTTTAATCATATAAAATTAGATACTTTGATTCATGACATCTAATGAAGGACTTGCTCAGTCTTCAAATTGTTTTATTCTAGAGTCCCTCTTGTTCTCTCAGAAATATAATCTTTAACCCCCAAACTTCAATTAATTTCAAAGTTTGTAGGCCAAAATGTCATGAAGAATTAAAGTATGGGGTCATAAAATGTGACAGTTGTAATAAAATGTTAGTTTCCCAAACGATTGAGGCTGTGGTCTATACTCCTAAAATTATAAAATCTTTGGTGGAGAGAGACCAAGTTATGCTCCCTTCCTCTCCGAGCCTGCTTATGTTATAAATTTTGATTCAGTTTCTGGTGCAGACAAAACTTGAAGCTACACTTCCTTTTCAATACTTATTTAGCAATTTTTCTTTGAAAGTACCTAATCCATCACTGAACAACAAATGAAAGTCTCACTAAATTTGAGAGTTTACAGCAATTTTATGTGCAGCTTTACAAAATAAGACAAATAATGCTCTCTATTTTTTTCTCATAAAAAGTCCTTGGGATATGGGGAATTTACTACAATAAAACTTTAGAATTTGTTAACACAGAAGCACATTCTTTAATAGCTTTTTTTTTCTTTATAACTAGGGCTCAGATAAGAGGAAATATTTTGCTTCTGTTTGGAGTATTTTGCTGCTTTTATTTCACTTCCTCCCTCCACAAATAATACAGACACCTCTCTGAGTGAACTTTCTATCCCTTATTCCAAATTGTGTCCTTTCTTTTTTCCCTCTTATCTGTAAAGCTCATAATAATAGGTTGTAGAAGAGTTGTGGATGGAATAAGGGTAGAGGTAAATGACAGAGGCAATAAACTACTCCAGCTTTACCATGATCAAGTATGTTAGAGACATAAAACAAACAGAAAAAAATAATAATTAAGAAATATGTGGTTCTCTTGAGATCTGCATAGGTTGAAGACAACTCTATAGTGGCTAAGTATATTATTTTTAATGTTCTGAAAACAAGTCAACTGTGTTTTATCTAAATAGAACTAGATTTTGCACTCTCAGATAATAGTGATTGACATATAGGCTTTAATATAATTAATTGTTCAATTTTAAAATTTGCATATGGAATTCCCAAAGTTAAATTTTAGCATTCCAATGATTGACATATGCATATCTCTCCAATCTGAAAAGTTGTCACCCAGCCAATCGCCAGTGTATTTCCTGCTTCCAAAAACTGTTGAAGGACTCAAAACAAATGTTTACTTTCTTGTAGCATTCTGAGAAACATTAGGGTAAACATAAATAAAAACAACTTTCTTTAGTATTATTCTAAAAAGATTCTTCCGACCCAAAAAATCCACATATTAAAGTATATGAACAATTCCTGATTCACATAACTAAAGTATTTTGTCAAAAGTATAAACTTATGTGAACATGAAATGGAAAGAATGAAGAAAAAATAGAAATTATTGTATATAAAACTATTTTATACATTTCATGAAAAAACTTTTAAATCCAATGCTAAATATACAAGCCAAATTTTCTTAAACCAAACTCCTCATGAATTATACTACAGTTGATCATTAAACAACATGGGTTTGAGCTGCACTTGTTCACTTACACGCAGATGTTTTTCAATAAATATGTACTTCTGTACTACACGGTGTGGTTGCTTGAATCTGCAGATTTGGAACTAGGGATCCAGAGCACTAACGGTAAAGTTATATGCGATTTTCCACTGCACAGAAAGTCAGTGTCCCTAACCTCCCCCTTGTTCAAGGGTCCACCATATAGTGAAGATAGTGCAGAGTTTCTCATGGCTATACGTTAGAAAATTCTGAGAGCTTTAAATAGATTCTAATATACAGCCATGGTAGCTTTTATATTAATGTTGAAAATGCCATTAATTTTTTTGAAAAATTGATTATATTTCCTTAATAAAACATATGTATATGAAAAAATATTTGTGTAGATTTTTAGCAGCATTATTATAGGTTTTGCTTTGGTTATTCGTTTAAATTTAGCTTACATTTTTAACCATCTTTAAATGAAACCTATAAATTAAGAATTAACTGAAATAGGTATTGCTATGAAACAGATCCAGTTTAAACTCTGACATTCAGCCCTCAGTATCCTCAGGGGATTGATTCCACCACCTGAAGTGGATACCAAAATCTGCAGATGCTCAATTTCCATAGACGGCCTTCTGTATCAGTTAATTTCACATCCACAGTTTCAACCAAACATAGATCATAAGCACAATATATGATCTGGGTTTGGTTGAATCTGCAGATGTGGAACCCACTGATAAAGAGGGCTAACTATATAACTGAAAAAATCCCAGTATAAGTGAACCCGGGCATTTCAAACCCGTGTTGTTCAAGGGCCAAGTGTATGTGTAACTTTGAGTACGTAACTTAACAACTATAAAATGGGGCTAATAATGCTTAACCCCACAGTGCTGTAACATTTAAGTAAAAAAAAAAATTTTTTTTAAATACATAGTATCTCTCACAACAGCTAGCACATAAGTGTTTGGTAAGGCTCATTTCCTTCCTACACTTTGTAAACTGTGCGTAGTAGTTACCTCCCCAGATTTGCTTCACAAACAGATTGAATCTCAGTTTTAGCCATTATTCACCTAGAACTTCAGGACTAATCATTTTGCCTCTCAGGGGTAAGTAAAATAATGAGGGGAAAGAAAATTGAATTGATAGATTAACTTGAATGACAGAAGCTCTAATAATATATTCAGTAAACACTCCTTATGCCTTATTGAGGTGAATCTTGTTAATGCTGCCACTTAAAACTACTTTTATGCCTTCTGGGAAGTAATTTTCATTGTTTGAATTTCATTAAGTTCAGAATTTGGAAGTCATGTTCATTTTATTCCTGAGATATGAAAAGTTTTCAGAAATATAATTTTTAACGCCTAAGAGGAGTATAGGTTTAATTTTTATTTTCCTTCTCTTCCTCCTCCTTCTTCCTAATTATTTTCTTGTCTAAATTCTTTTCTGAGTTAAACACATTTAACAGTTTCTTGGATAACCTAGGTGTGAGTGATACATTCTAAAATCGAAAGAACTGAGTCCTTGCCTTTTCAATAGAAATTTGAAATGGCTTATTAAAATAGGATAAATAAACCTCTAATAGTTGTAAGCCACTTAGCTTATTCCTGTTTTATATCAGTGACATATGCTTCTTTTTTGTTTTTAAGTATTGTTGTTTAAAGGTAACTTCTTTCTTATTAGTCGAGAATAATTTATTGGCATATATACTTAATTAGCCATATTTTAAAAATACATATTCAGAACATTGTCTATCAAGTTTACTATATGTTTGTTCATTACATTTTCAGTCAAATTAAGACCTAAATATTTTCCAGGAATAGGTAAGACAGACCCTGGTTAACAAAAACAAAAACAATAACACAAACCAAAAGCATGGTAAGGACTTTACTCACTCATATTTAACCAGGCTTAAAATGGCTCTATTTAAAGGTGATAGTAAAGTAAAGGCAGTATTAGTACACATGCCCCCTAAAAACAGTAGAGTTTATTAAAAACTACTTCCTGCATTGAAAAATTGTCCCAAAATAGTTTACATTTATCTGACATCAAAGATTTTAGGTGTAGTTGTCTTAGACAAGATTTTATGCTTCTGCTAAGGCCATCCTGATCTGCTTTTGTGCTATTGCAAAAGGTTGTTAAAATATTTGTAAAATTAATGAGAACATTTAATAAAAATAATAAATCAGCAAGATAAAACCTTAGAAAAACAATATTACTTTTAAAATATTAGCATGTAACATCTAGCTTAAACAGATTTTTTCCTATTTCTTAACGTATACTTGAGTAATAATTTCTGTTTATTAACAAACATTTCAAGAGTTTACAAATTATTCAAGAGAAAGTAAGTTTTGCTAGTGACCAGCCAAACAAGGAATGTGTATCATAATGATATCTCAGATAAATCTTGGAACTGGAGCATAATGTTTTCTCAGCCAAAGGTCCACCTGTGATATCTAAGGATGAAATAGAATAAATATACATTATTAGCATAATTTAAATATCCTTATTGTAATTGTTTGTCTTTTTTACATATAGGCCGCCACTGCTAGTCTATGAGCTTTTTTTTTTTTTAACATCTTTATTGGGGTATAATTGCTTTACAATGGTGTTAGTTTCTGCTTTATAACAGAGTGAATCAGTTATACATATATATATGTTCCCATATCTCTTCCCTCTTTGTCTCCCTCCCTTCCACCCTCCCTATCCCACCCGTCCAGGCAGCCACAAAGAACCGAGCCGGTATCCCTGTGCCATGCGTCTGCTTCCCACTGGCTATCTACATTACGTTTGTTAGTATATATACGTCCATGTCTCTCTCTCGCCCTATCACAGCTCACACTTCCCCCTCCCCATATCCTCAAGTCTGTTCTCCAGTAGGTCTGTGTCTTTATTCCTGTTTTACCCCTAGGTTCTTCATAACATTTTTTTTCTCTTAAATTCCATATATATGTGTTAACATACGGTATTTGTCCTTCTCTTTCTGACTTACTTCACTCTCTATGAAAGACTCTAGGTCTATCCACCTCATTACAAATAGCTCAATTTCGTTTCTTTTTATGGCTGAGTAGTAGTCCATTGTATATATGTGCCACATCTTCTTTATCCATTCATCTGACGATGGGCACTTAGGTTGTTTCCACCTCCGGGTTATGGTAAATAGAGCTGCAATGAACATTTTGGTACATGACTATTTTTGAATTTTGGTTTCCTCAGGGTATATACCTAGTAGTGGGATTGCTGGGTCATATGGTAGTTCTATTTGTAGTTTTTTAAGGAACCTCCATACTGTTCTCCATAGTGGCTGAACCAATTCACATTCCCACCAGCAGTGCAAGAGTGTTCCCTTTTCTCCACACCCTCTCCAGCATTTATTGTTTCTAGATTTTTTGATGATGGCCATTCTGACTGGTGTGAGATGATATCTCATTGTAGTTTTGATTTGCATTTCTCTAATGATTAATGATGTTGAGCATTCTTTCATGTGTTTGTTGGCAGTCTGTATATCTTCTTTGGAGAAATGTCTATTTAGGTCTTCTGCCCATTTTTGGATTGGGTTGTTTATTTTTTTGTTATTGAGCTGCATGAGCTGCCTGTAAATTTTAGAGATTAATCCTTTGTCAGTTGATTCATTTGCAAATATTTTCTCCCATTCTGAGGGCTGTCTTTTGGTCTTGTTTATGGTTTCCTTTGCTGTGCAAAAGCTTTGAAGTTTCATTAGGTCCCATTTGTTTATTTTTGTTTTTATCTCCATTACTCTAGGAGATGGGTCAAGAAGGATCTTGCTGTGATTTATGTCATAGAGTGTTCTGCCTATGTTTTCCTCTAAGAGTTTGATAGTTTCTGGCCTTACATTTAGGTCTTTAATCCATTTTGAGCTTATTTTTGTGTATGGTGTTAGGGAGTGATCTAATCTCATACTTTTACATGTACCTATCCAATTTTCCCAGCACCACTTATTGAAGAGGCTGTCCTTTCTCCACTGTATATTCCTGCCACCTTTATCAAAGATAAGGTGACCATATGTGCATGGGTTTATCTCTGGGCTTTCTATCCTATTCCATTGATCTATCTTTCTGTTTTTGTGCCAGTACCATACTGTCTTGATTACTGTAGCTTTGTAGTATAGTCTGAAGTCAGGCAGCCTGATTCCTCCAGCTCCATTTTTTGTTCTCAAGATTGCTTTGGCTATTCGGGGTCTTTTGTGTTTCCATACAAATTGTGAAATTTTTTGTTCTAGTTCTGTGAAAAATGCCAGTGGTAGTTTGATAGGGATTGCATTGAATCTATAGATTGCTTTGGGAAGTAGAGTCATTTTCACAATGTTGATTCTTCCAATCCAAGAACATGGTATATCTCTCCATCTGTTTGTATCATCTTTAATTTCTTTCATCAGTGTCTTATAATTTTCTGCATACAGGTCTTTTGTCTCCTTAGGTAGGTTTATTCCTAGATATTTTATTCTTTTTGTTGCAATGGTAAATGGGAGTGTTTTCTTGATTTCACTTTCAGATTTTTCATCATTAGTATATAGGAATGCCAGAGATTTCTGTGCATTAATTTTGTATCCTGCTACTTTACCAAATTCATTGATTAGCTCTAGTAGTTTTCTGGTAGCATCTTTAGGATTCTCTATGTATAGTATCATGTCATCTGCAAACAGTGACAGCTTTACTTCTTCTTTTCCGATTTGGATTCCTTTTATTTCCTTTTCTTCTCTGATTGCTGTGGCTAAAACTTCCAAAACTATGTTGAATAAGAGTGGTGAGAGTGGGCAACCTTGTCTTGTTCCTGACCTTAGTGGAAATGCTTTCAGTTTTTCGCCATTGAGGATGATGTTGGCTGTGGGCTTGTCATATACGGCCTTTATTATATTGAGGAAAGTTCCCTCTACACCTACTTTCTGCAGGGTTTTTATCATAAATGGGTGTTGAATTTTGTCAAAAGCTTTCTCTGCATCTATTGAGATGATCATATGGTTTTTCTCCTTCAATTTGTTAATATGGTTAATCACATTGATAGATTTGCGTATATTGAAGAATCCTTGCATTCCTGGAATAAACCCCACTTGATCATGGTGTATGATCCTTTTAATGTGCTGTTGGATTCTGTTTGCTAGTATTTTGTTGAGGATTTTTGCATCTATGTTCATCAGTGATATTGGCCTGTAGTTTTCTTTCTTTGTGACATCCTTGTCTGGTTTTGGTATCAAGGTGATGGTGGCCTCGTAGAATGAGTTTGGGAGTGTTCCTCCCTCTGCTATATTTTGGAAGAGTTTGAGAAGAATAGGTGTTAGCTCTTCTCTAAATGTTTGATAGAATTCGCCTGTGAAGCCATCTGGTCCTGGGCTTTTGTTTGTTGGAAGATTTTTAATCACAGTTTCAATTTCAGTGTTTGTGATTGGTCTGTTCATATTTTCTATTTCTTCCTGATTCAGTCTTGGCAGTTTGTGCATTTCTAAGAATTTGTCCATTTCTTCCAGATTGTCCATTTTATTGGCATAGAGTTGCTTGTAGTAATCCCTCATGATCTTTTGTATTTCTGCAGTGTCAGTTGTTACTTCTCCTTTTTCATTTCTAATTCTATTGATTTGAGTCTTCTCTCTTTTTTTCTTGATGAGGCCGGCTAATGGTTTATCTATTTTGTTTATCTTCTCAAAGAAACAGCTTTTAGTTTTATTGACCTTTGCTATTGTTTCCTTCATTTCTTTTTTATTCATTTCTGATCTGATTTTTATGATTTCTTTCCTTCTGCTAACTTTGGAGTTTTTTTGTTCTTCTTTCTCTAATTGCTTGAGGTGCAAGGATAGGTTGTTTATTCAAGATGTTTCCTGCTTCTTAAGGTGGGCTTGTATTGCTTGTATTGCTATATACTTCCCTCTTAGAACTGCTTTTGCTGCATCCCATAGGTTTTGGGTCGTTGTGTCTCCATTGTCATTTGTTTCTAGGTATTTTTAAATTTCCTCTTTGATTTCTTCAGTGATCACTTAGTTATTAAGTAGTGTATTGTTTAGCCTCCATACAAAGTATTTTTTACAGCTCTTTTCCTATAATTAATATCTAGTCTCATGGCGTTGTGGTCGGAAAAGATACTTGATACAATTTCAATTTTCCTAAATTTACCAAAGCTTGATTTGTGACCCAAGATATGATCTATCCTGCAGAATGTTCCATGAGCACTTGAAAAAAACGTGTATTCTGGTTTTATTGGATGGAGTGTCTTATAAATATCAATTAAGTCCATCTTGTTTGATGTATCATTTAAAGCTTGTGTTTCCTTATTTATTTTCATTTTGGATGATCTGTCCATTGGTGAAAGTGGGCTGTTGTCCCCTACTATGAATGTGTTACTGTCGATTTCCCCTTTTATGGCTGCTAGTTTTTGCCTTATGTATTGAGGTGCTCCTATGTTGGGTCCATAAATATTTACAATTGTTATACCTTCTTGGATCGATCCCTTGATCATTATGGAGTGTCCTTCTTTGTCTCTTCTGATAGTCCTTATTTTAAAGTCTCTTTTGTCTGCTATGAGAATTGCTACTCCAGCTTTCTTTTTCGTTTCCATTTGCATGGAATATCTTTTTCCATCCCCTTACTTTCAGTCTGTATGTGTCTCTAGGTCTGAAGTGGGTCTCTTGTAGACAGCATATATATGGGTCTTGTTTTTGTATCCATTCAGCCAATCTGTGTCTTTTGGTGGGAGCATTTAGTCCATTTACATTTAAGGTAATTATCGATATGTATGTTCCTATTCCCATTTTCTAAATTGTTTTGGGTTCGTTATTATAGGACTTTTCCTTCTCTTGTGTTTTTGTCTAGAGAAGTTCCTTTAGCATTTTTTGTAAAGCTGGTTTGGTGGGGCTGAACTCTTTCAGCTTTTGCTTGTCTGTAAAGGTTTTAATTTCTCCATCAAATCTGAATGAGATCCTTGCTGGGTAGAGTAAACTTGGGTGCAGGTTTTCCTCCTTCATCACTTTCAGTATGTCCTGCCACTCCCTTCTGGCTTGTAGAGTTTCTGTTGAGAGATTAGCTGTTAACTTTATGGGGATTCTCTTGTGTGTTAATTGTTGTTTTCCCCTTGCTGCTTTTAATATGCTTTCTTTGTATTTAGTTTTTGACAGTTTGATTAATATGTGTCTTGGCGTATTTCTCCTTGAATTTATCCTGTATGGGACTCTCTGTGCTTCCTGGACTTGATTAACGATTTCCTTTCCCATATTAGGGAAGTTTTCAACTATAATCTCTTCAAATATTTTCTCAGTCCCTTTCTTTTTCTCTTCTTCTTCTGGAACCCCTATAATTCGAATGTTGGTGCGTTTAATGTTGTCCCAGAGGTCTCTGAGACTGTCCTCAGTTCTTTTCATTCTTTTTTCTTTATTCTGCTCTGCAGTAGTTATTTCCACTATTTTATCTTCCAGGTCACTTATCCGTTCTTCTGCCTCATTTATTCTGCTATTGATCCCATCTAGAGTATTTTTCATTTCATTTATTGTGTTGTTCATCATTGTCTGTTTCATCTTTATTTCTTCTAGGTCCTTGTTAACTGCTTCTTGCATTTTGTCCATTCTATTTCCAAGATTTTGGATCATCTTTACTATCATTATTCTGAACTCTTTTTCAGGTAGACTGCCTATTTCCTCTTCATTTGTTAGGTCTGGTGGGTTTTTATCTTGCTCCTTCATCTGCTGTGTGTTTTTCTGTCTTCTCATTTTGCTTATCTTACTGTGATTGGGTTCACCTTTTTGCAGGCTGCAAGTTCGTAGCTCCCGTTGTTTTTGATGTCTGTCTCCAGTGGCTAAGGTTGGTTCAGTGGGTTGTGTAGGCTTCCTGGTGGAGGGGACTAGTGGCTGTGTTGTGGTGTATGAGGCTAGATCTTGTCTCTCTAGTGGGCAGGTCCACGTCTGGTGGTGTGTTTTGGGGTGTCTGTGGACTTATTATGATTTTAGGCAGCCTCTCTGCTAGTGGGTGGGGTTGTGTTCCTGTTTTGCTATTTGGTTGTCATAGGTTGTCCACCAGTGTAGCTTGCTTGTCGTTGAGTGAAGCTGGGCGCTGATGTTGAGATGGAGATCTCTGGAAGATTTTCTCTGTTTGATATTATGTGGGCCTGGGTGGTCTCTTGTTGATCAGTGTCCTGAAGTTGGCTCTCCCACCTCAGAGGCAGAGTCCTGACTCCTGGCTGGAGCAGCAAGAGCCTTTCATCCACTAAGCTCAGAATAAAAGGGAGAGAAAGTAGAGAGAATTAGTAGAAGTAGGAAGAAATAAGGAAAGAAGGAAAGAAAGAAAGGAGGGAAGGAAGAAAGAAAGAAAGAAAGAAAGAAAGAAAAGAAGGAAAGAAGGCGAGAAGGATAGAAAGGAGCGAGGGAGGGAGGAAGGAAGGAAGGAGGGAAGGAAGGAAAAAATACAGAAAGAAAGAAGATATAATAAAATAAAATAAAGTATAATAAAGTTATTGAATTAAAAAAATAATTATTTAGAGAAAAAAAAAAAGGGACGGATACAACCTTAGGACAAATTGTGGAAGCAAAGGTATACAGACAAAATCTTACATAGACGCATACCCATATACCTTCACAAAAAGAGGTAAAGGGGAAAAAAATAATAAAACTTGCTCTCCAACTCCACCTCCTCAATTTGGGATGATTCGTTGTCTAAAGGACGGAAGGAAGGAAAGAAAGATAGAAAGAAGGTAAAGTATAATAGAGTTTTTTAAATTAAAATTAATTATTAAAAAAAAATCTTTTAAAAAAACAAAAAACGATGGATAGAACGCTAGGACAAATGGTGGAAGCAAACCTATACAGACAAGATCTCACACAGAAGCATACACATACACATTCACAAAAAGAGGAAAAGGGGAAAAAATCATAGATCTTGCTCTCAAAGTCCACCTCCTCAATTTGGGATGATTCGCTGTCTATTCATGTATTCCACAGAGGCAGGGTACATCAAGTTGATTGTGGAGCTTTAATCCGCTGTTTCTGAGGCTGCTGGGAGAGATTTCCCTTTTTATTCTTCATTCTCACAGCTCACAGGGGCTCAGCTTTCGACTTGGCCCTGCCTCTGCGTGTAGGTCGCTGGAGGGCGTCTGTTTTTTGCTCAGACAGGACGGGGTTAAAGGAGCCGCTGACTCGGGGGCTCTGGC
>NW_006788699.1:152001-178393 GCF_000442215.2 Lipotes vexillifer
GTGTAGATAGTGACCTGTGCTCGCACACAGGCCCCTTGGTGGCGTCAGCAGCAGCCTTAGCGTCTCCCGCCCATCTCTGAGGTTCGTGCCTTTAGCCGCGGCTCGCGCCCGTCTCTGAGGTCCGTGCTTTTAGCCGCGGCTCATGCCCGTTTCTGGAGTTCCTTTAAGCAGCGCTCTTAAAACCCCTCTCCTCACGCACCAGGAAACAAAGTCTGCACCTCAGCAGGTGCAGACATTTCCCCGGACTCCCTCCCGGCTAGCTGTGGCGCACTAACCCCTTCAGGCTATTTTCAAGCCGCCAACCCCAGTCCTCTCCCTGAGCCCCGACTGAAACCCGAGTGTCGGCTCGCAGCCCCGCCCGCCCCGGCGTGTGAGCACACGAGCCTCGGGCTGGTGAGTGCCGGTAGGCACCGATCCTCTATGCGGGAATCTCTCCGCTTTGCCCTCCGCACCCCTGTTGCTGCTCTCTCCTCCGTGGCTACGAAGCTCCCCACTCCGCCTCCCGCAATCTCTGACCACGAAGGGGCTTCCTAGTGTGTGGAGACCTTTTCTCCTTCACAGCTCCCTCCCACTGGTGCAGGTGCCATCCCTATTCTTTTGTCTCTGCTTTTAATTTTTTTTTTCTTTTGCCCTACCCAGGTACGTGGGGAGTTTCTTGCCTTTTGGGAGGTCTGAGGTTTTCTGCCAGCATTCAGTAGGTGTTCTGTAGGAGTTGTTCCATATGTAGATGTATTTCTGGTGTATCTGTGGGGAGGAAGGTGGTCTCCGCGTCTTACTCCTCCACCATCTTTCCGATCCCGCCCTATGAGCTTCTTGAGAACATTAAAGTTCTTTTCATTAGTGACAACAGCGTTACAATTACATAAAAAAAAATTTAATAGTATTTTTAATTTATGAGACACAGTTGGGTATTAATATCAAGACTAAATTGGATTTGTCTCAGAGTACAAATTTAACTTAATATTAAAAAATCAATCAATATAATTCACATATTAATATATTAAAAAAGAAGCAATCTCAAGTGTTTGATAAAAGTGTTTGATAAAATTCAACTTCATTCATGACAAAATTTCTCAGTGAAATAGTAATAAAATGAAACTTCCTTAACCTTATTAAGATAGTCTACAAAAATACCTATAGTCAAATTCATACATAATTCTGAAATATTAAAAACATTTCATTGATCCTTAAAAAACTAAATACAGAGCTATCATATGACCCAGCAATCCCACTCTTAGGCATATATCCAGAGAAAACCATAATTTAAAAGGATACATACACCCCAATGTTCATTGCAACACTATTTACGATAGCCAGGACATGGAATCAACACAAGTGTCCATTGACAGAGGAATGGAAAAGGAAGATGTGGTACATATATACAATGGAATATTAGCCATAAAAAAGGAACAAAATAGTGCCATTTGCAGAGATGTGGATGGAGCTCGAGATTGCCATACATAGTGAAGTAAGTCAGAAAGAGAAAAATAAATATTGTAAAATATTGCTTATATGTGGAATTTAGAAACATAGTGGAGATGAAATTATTTGCAAGGGAGAAATAGAGACACAGATGTAGAGAAATAATGTGTGGACACCAAGGGGGGAAGGTGGGGTCGTGGGTGGGATTAGTTGGGAAAAAAGTAAAAAAACATTTCATTGAGATTGGGAATAAGAAGGGTGTCGACTATTACCAACTCTGTTCAGTTCTGTCCTGGAATTATTACCCAGTGTAATAAGGCAAGAAAAATAAAACAAAGGTGAAAAGATTAGAACCAATGCTATGCATAATTCATACATGATGTGAATGTCTACATAGAAAATCCTAAAGAATCAAAGGATAAATTATAAGAATTAGTATGACAGTATAGTATAGTTTTCTGGATAAAAAAATCAAGATACAAAACTTGACCAGTTACATTCTATGAATCAGCAACAAATACAAAGGAAATGTTTAAAAAGAAGAGTTTAAAATCGTAAGAAAAATGCAGACAAACTAGAAATAAGATTAAACAAATCATTGAAGAGATCAATAAAACCTGAAAATACAGTGGAGATGAAAGTTGCATAACCTCAGAGATATGTAAAGTAAATACATAATGAATTGACATTTTACACTGACCAGATTGGCAAAAATTATGATGACTGAGCAACTGATTGTATTTTCTTGTGAAGCTCTGGTCAAATACCACCTTGCATTTACTTTCTTTCTTCCCGTGACTCATTTCCCTTTTTTTTCATTACCCTTCCCGCCTCAGTATTGCTTCCCCTTCCCACCTCCCAAAAAAGCATTTTTACCAGATAAATTTTGCCTCAGTCTCTGTTTTCTAGAAACTCTAAGCTAGCACATCCTCTGTCAACTTTGAAGTTAATGGCCTAAGACTGAATTTTCTTTCCTTCTTTGTTTTGGTTTTTACAGTTTCCCCCCATTTTATTAATTACTGGGGATGGGTAATTCTGGATGTAGAAAGCTACATAATTTTGTTATAATTACCTGGAAGTGTCTGATTGTACTTGACTTTATGCTTACATGTTGGTCATCTTCAGGACAACTCTGAGCTTTGTAGGGACCCCATGGACAAATGGAGCAGATGGTGGTTGTCTACTATCTTGTACTGTGCATACTAGCTAGCAATAGATCCTTAATCAAGAGTATAAAGGATTTTCATACAGAGCAGAACTAGAAAATTATATCCCATTTCTACAAAAGAATTGAACAAGAGGGCATAGGTTTAAAGTATAAAAAGTTTATGTTGTGTAAGGAAAAATTACCAAACCAAATAATGACTTTCTTCCTGAAGATTTTTAGAACACAGAAAAGACTTTACAATTATGTAAGAAACTTTAGACATTGTCATAGCTAAGTAGGAAAAATACTATGTACTGCTAACATTCTCTACTTGCTTTAAAAGTCTTTGTCTCTGCATGTAGGCAGAAGGAACGGTTTCACAAACTGATGTAGAAGTCAAGCTTTCTGGAAAGGGGAGATCAGGACAGAAAGGGACTCTTCCCTCCAAGTTCATTAAACTGTTGAAACAAATATGATAGAGTCAGAGTTGAGTTTTTGTAGAGCAAGAACTGGAGATTAAGCCTTGTTTTATAAAAGCTGTTCACAGGAAGTATTACGCCACCATATTCTGTTTCTTCATTTCTTTTTTTAGACAACTTTATTGAGGTATAATTGATAAATTAAAAACTGCAGTATCTAAAGCATACAATTTGATGACTTTGGACATATGCATGCAAAATCATCACCACAATCAAACATATCCATCACCTCCAAAATTTTCCTCATGCCCTTTTTTGGTAAGAACAGTTAACATGAGATTTATCTTCTTAAAATTTCTTAGGACTTCCCTAGTTGTCCAGTACTTAAGAATCTGCCTTCCAATGCGGCGTACGCGGGTTTGACCTCTGGTCAGGGAACTAAGATCCCACATGACACGGGGAAACTAAGCCCATGGGCTGCAACTACTGAGCCCAAGTGCCACAACTAGAGAGCTCAGGCACCACAACTACAGAGCCCATGTGCTCTGGAGCCTGCACATCACAACTAGAGAGAAACACGTGGGCTGCAACAGAGCCTACATACTACAATGAAAGATTCTGCATGCCACAACTAAGACCCGACACAGCTAAAAATAAATAAATATTAAAAAAATTTCTTAAGGGCACAATATAATATTGTTAACTACAGGCACTATGTTGTAGAGCAGATCTTTATAACTTATATATTTTATATAACTGAAACTTTATCCATTTCAGAGCTGAAAGAGATATACATAATCAATAATAGTACCCTGTAGGCACCCGCCAAATACATATTTTTGTCATAGTATATCAATTGACAAAAAATACTTAACTCTGAAGTATATTTGGATTACATAACTGAAGTAAGATCAATAAAGAAAAATTTGCTGCATAAAATCTGATATTTAAAAAGTAGGAGAGAGGCCTCCTTGGTGGCGCAGTAATTAAGAATCCACCTACCAATGCAAGGGACATGGGTTTGAGCCTTGGTCCAGGAAGATCCCATATGTCGAGGAGCAATTATGACGATGTGCCACAACTACTGAGCCTGTGCTCTAGGGCCCACCAGCCACAACTACTGAGCCTCTGCACCACAACTACTGAAGCCTGTGTGCCTAGAGCCTGTACTCTGCAACAAGAGAAGCCACCGCAATGAGAATCCCAGCACCATAACAAAGAGTAGCCCCCGCTCACTGCAACTAGATAAAGCCTGCATGCAGCAGTGAAGACCCAACACAGCCCAAAATAAATAAATAAATAAATAAATTCTCTCTAAAAATGTAGGAGAATAACTCAGAAATGTTATTTAAGAATATACTTTGTAAGGAGAGACTCTCAAAGCACTTGTAAAAAGAAGGTTCTAGTTTTTAAATCTAGCAATTTTTATCATTTTATCTAAGTTTGAAGGAAAACATTTCTCTTCAATTTAAAACTTTTTCTATGACTTGGGCTATATGGAATATTAATCCAATAATAGTTACTATAATGCAAAGGAAGTTATGTAAAGGATTTACCTTTTTGTCCTGTTTTCTAATCTTCTGTATTATTTGAGTAAAATGGCAATGAATTTAAGAGGTTTTTAAACTGACAAGAAATTATAGAAATGAGCAAGACTGACATAGTTACGTGTACTTGTCTGCCTGCTTGGATTGAATTCTGTCAAACAAACTCCAATCAGAGATGAAAGTTCAGTTTCTAGGGCCAGCTTCGAACTTAAACTCTTCCTGCTATATGACAGTCCTGCTCAGCTTGGATCTCTGGAAATTGTCTGGTGTGTGCATAGCAGCATAGCATGGTGGTAAAAGAGCTCAGAGCTGGAATCGGATAGACCTGGGCTCAAATCCTGGCACTGTCGTTTTCTAACCCTGTGACTTTGAGCAAGGAGCTTCAGTTTCTTCATCTGAGAGATGCTTTGTGACAGCAAAACATTTTCCTTATTTCATTGTTCTAAGATCATTACCAAACCTTAGAACACTGTGTGACACAATAGAAATGTGTAACAGATTTTTAAATTAATAGTAATTCTTATTTCATTGGTATGTTGTGAGAATTAAATGATTATATGATTAAATGATTAAATGATTATATATATTATTATAAATTATAGGTCTTCTATATTATTCTTAATATTTTAATTATGTATTGTTACTAGTAAACACTACCAATATTTATATTAATAATAAATAGTACTAATTGATATTACTTCATATGAAATAAAAATATTTTCTATTTTACATGTTCTCCTTGTATAATTTAGACATTTTAAGTGGAGTCTCAACATTCCTAGTATGACCTTATGTTTTTTTGTTTAGCCTAAAATTTTGGTGTCTAATTTCAAAACATTTATGTGCACATCTAGCTAAACAACTAATAAGATCAGCCCTGGAATGACAGAGATTTATGATAACAAGTAAAGTGTAGCATGGAGGAATCAAGTTACTTACATTTCATTCTAGCAATATTTTTCTCTCTGTTGTTTCAGGATGTTTCAAGATGTCTCTAATATTTAAACAGACGTTTATGAAGTCTTTCTGAAAAGCAGTAGTTTTCAGCAGACAAATTTATTTCCAAGTTTTGCCTCCAGACATCTCTTTCCTTTCTTTTTAAGGAAATTATGTGAAAGGGTAAAAGAAAGAGGTGTTTGCATATTAGGAGGTACTAATTTAAAAAGCACTGGGAAAGGGACAGAGATTTGGTGCTCTGCTTTTGAACCATGCTCTAGTGGTACCCTAGAGAGGAGAAAGGATTTTTGAAGGGAAATAGGTATATGGAGCACCTCAGCAGGCTATCTGGATTTGTAGAATCCATGGTTCCTAAGCTCTGCAAAGATCACCTACATGCATGCAAAGAAAAAAACCTAAGACCAGAGTTCAGGCAGACATTGGACTTGAACAATTGGGCTTGCATTGGAGCAGAAACCAAAGATTAGAAGGTCTTCCTCAAATAACCCTTCTCTGCCTAAGACTATTAAGATTTTTCTATCACACAAAAAGTCAAGAGTATTCTAGTAATGATTGAGAAAGATGTTCTACCTGGGATTGTTGAGATGGAGATTAAGAAACATAATTGATTTGTTTGAAAGGAAATAAAGTAATGCAATACTTCCTATACAGCCATAGCTTACATTAGGGTGGAATCTTATGAAATCCAGAGACCTTGATGTGTAAGAAAGTTAGTAGGAAAAGACTGAGGAGGGATTCTGCAAAAATGATCAAGTCCAAAATGTAATAATTTGGGTGAGAATAGATTTGTGCACAATTTGGTACTAAAATAAGGAGGAAGTCAACTGAATCTAAATATTAGCCAGAAAAAAAAAAAAAAAGACTAAACAGTAATAAAAATTGGGGTCATAAAGAGGTAGGAATAATAACAGTCCCCAAAATTGTCCATATCCTAATCCTTGGAATTTATGATTATGTCAAGAGGGACTTTGCAAATGTGATTAAAATTAAGGACCTTGTGATAGGAAGATTGGCCTGAATTATCCAGGTGAGTCCAATGTGCTCCTTAAAAGGGGTGAACATTTCCCAGCTGTGTTCAGAAAGATGTGAAAATGCAAGAAGAGTCAGAGACAGATGCAACATCACTGTCTTTGAAGATGGACCAAAGGGGCCATGAGCCATGAAATGTGGGTAAGTATTTGGAAGCCAGAAAGGAAAAATAAAGGCATTCTCTCTTAGAGCTTCCAGAAAGGAACACAGTTCTGCCAAAACCTTGGTTTTTAATCCCAGTGAGCCTCATGCCATGTGAGATTTCTAACATACAGAAAACTGTACGATAAATTTGTGTTGTTTTTCAGCCACTAAATTTGTGGTAATTTGTTATGCCAGCAATAGAGAATTAATCCATGTAGCAAGTGTTCTAAGTAATTCTACTATTAGGATAGTAGAAATTATAGGGCAATTGAAAATAGCTTATGGTTGCCATCTCTCTGAGTGGGGAGTACTCATCTCAAGTGAAAAGAAATATCTTTACATTCAGCAAAGCTTCTTTCAGAATCGTTTGCTAAACATACAAAGATTTACTATTCCCTCTGGTACTTAATCCTATTGCCTGTAGTTTAGTATTTTATTTTCTTAGTATATGCTCAGTCTCCCCAACTTGTACTTTTCTGAAGCTGCCTTTCAGCTAGTCTTCATACTAACTCCTCACTCTATCACTGTGTTAAATACCTGGAATAAATGAATTAGGTGTGGATTTGATTATACATAACTAAATCATAGTTTCTGTGATCTTAATGACATTAATAGCATCCTACTGAAACACAAGGTCCTAAAATATGAAGATCTTTCTTGTCATATCTTCTTACTAGTTCTCTGAAGCAGTATAAGTATAAAAACCTTCAATATGGGAAAAGAGAGACTGGCAAAAGATCACAGTGAAAATGATATGTTATATGCTCTAAGCCATGCAACATTTAGCCCTCATGCAGTATTGAGGCAAAAGTTGTGACAACTGGTCAAACATACCCATTTTGACCTTTGCAGTGAAAGGTAAGTATTGGTAAAATATATGAAATGGATTCCTGCCCTCAATGTGTTTGATGGTGAGTAAAGATTATATATATATATATATATATATAATATATATATATATATATATATATATAACCAAATATTAAATTCTTTGGTCAGAAGATAATCATTACCAAAATGTCTGTAACAGATAGAAAGTGCTATAGGACTGGGGCTAAAAGAGAAGATTAGAAAAGCCTGGAGTAAGCCAAAAAAATGTCATAGAAGAGCTGGAAAGTATAAATTTTCTTAGGTAGACAGGTAAAGAGAATTGTGCAAAGAGGAACAGGTAGGAATGAGTGAGATTCATGCCAGAAGACAGTCTTGACAGGAGTAAAGAATTTATGCTGGAAATAATAAAAGGTAAATTTGTATTGGAGGTGTGGTATTTAAGCATACATGGTTATAATTGATCTATTAAGGACAGAGGCCATTACAAATTCTACTGCTGGAGCATATGCAACACATATGGGTTCAGCTATCAGGTTCACTGCATTCAACATGCTTTTGTTGCAAAGGAACTCTGCCAAAAAGGCACCCTGGATAATGGCAGATCAGTTTTTGATGTTAACTGAGTTGTACCAACGTTGGTTTTATTTTTTCTGAGCTTAATTTTCTTCTAAATTTCTCTTAATTTTCTGAGCTTTAATTTTCATAATTTTTAAAGAAGAATTTTTTGACATTTTATTTCTAGATAACTATTTTAGGTTTCTTTTGAAGAAAGATTTTAGACATTTGATCATTGTTACCAATTATGTATACCTGAATATGACATAGGTTAAATGAGCTTCATCTCTTTCTTCAGCTCTGAATCTTTTCCTTTTCCTTTTCATCTGCTTGAGTCAGCAGTCTTATAGCACTCCTACAGGCTAGGACATTAGCCTTTAGACAAAATTTAATAGACACTAACTTGGTTAATGAAAAATAATCACATTATTAGTTTTAACCCTAGTGGAACTTCATTAAAACAGAATGTTAAAATATTCTGAGTAATAAAAAATAAAGTTGAATGTTTGTCATCACTACATACTTTATTTTAACCCTTGATCTTTACTTACTTTATCTTACATTTAATTAATTTTTTATATTAGAATAATTTTTCATTTATTGATTGCCTATGCACTAGGCCCTGTTATTTCTTTTCATAAAAAAAAAATCTCTCATGCAATTGTCTGAACAACTCAGTAGATAAGAAATTTTACCTCAGTTTGAACAAATGAGAACCTTATATAACTTTCCCTTGATCTCTCAATCAATGAGAAGTTGAATCAGTTGCTTTGATTCCAAATTAATTACTCTTTCCACTGTACTATGATGCTTTCATCACATGAGATTATTCTGTGATTTCAAATTTATTGCAGTTATCGTCAAGTAACTTCTTAATATTAATCTTTAAAGTAGAAAAGCATTCCCACATTATTAATCTATCCTTTCTAGAGAAGTAGAAGTAAAAATTACCTTCCAAATAATCCTTCAATATATTTAGAAAAATTCTTATGCCCAAATTTCTGTGGGCCTGATCCATAACTAAATTGTAAATAAAAAGCTGAGGACTATTAAAGACTTCACTGCTCAGGAGTTATTCACCACTTTCCACTGACTGAGGTCTATTTTGCTCTCATAATTGTAAATATATTAATTAGAAAGGAAAAAAGTCCTTGTTAGCCAAAAACTCATTAGTTCTAAGCAAGAACTTATGTACTAAGCAAGGTCATGGGTAATTCTCCTTACTCTTAAACAAATCATCACATTCTTTATTCTACCCAACAATAAGAGGCACTTAACACAGAGGTTAAAGAAGTCAGTTCTGAGAAGCATGAAAAATTAATTTGCTTTTCATAAATTAACAAATTTATTTTCAAGCTGACACTTCTACATAGCTGTTCATTGAGGTGGAAAAGTTTTCTTTTCCTATAATTCAATTTGGTAAAAGAAAAGTTTCATTATGATTTTTCCATTTGTGTTTGGAGTTCAAAGAAAGCCTAAATTTTATAGCAGGAAGCATATTTTGTTACATCTCCACTGATCAACATTTCCATAGTAGTCAAACAGACTTTTTCAGGAAATGAAGTACTCAAGCAAAATTCTTTCATTTTATGAGCTTTCTTAGAGTGAGGCACATGAAGCAGTAAAGAATTTAGGTAGGCTCCATGAAGTAGTGGAAAAGGCATTTCTCTGTACTGAAGACCTGCATTCTGACCCCAGCTCTGCACCCAAAGGCCAGCTGTGTAACTTTAAGAAAGCCAGTTTATCTCTCCAGAACTCCATCTTCTCATTAAATCAGCAAAGAGGCTGGACAGGAGTGTCACTGTATTCCTCTTTATGATTCCTACAGTTAACCTCAAAACAATTATGTGTAGACTGTGGAAGTGGAAATGCAAAGCTTAAAAGCTGAGTAAGTGGCTTTTACTTTTTCAGCCTGATAAGCTTCAGGAAGAATTGTATGTATGGATTTACCCTAAAGTTTCCTTTGAAATTCAAGGACTTCTAATGAGACACATACCTCATGACTCGAGATGTTGTGATAGTTACCTAAATTTTTTTCTTAGTAATAAATGTAGGAGGGAGCTATTAAAAGCTAATTGGGAGAAACCTTTTAAAGTTAGTTGCAGTAGTCGTATTGGTTAGTCACAGGAAACCTAAATTACCTAGAAGCTTGATGCAACACTACACATTTGTCATAGCTGGACACAGCAGATATCTCGAGGCCAATTGCTTTCTCACCATATGTTGTAAACTATAGCTTCACAAGTTCAAAGTGTAGGAGTCAAACTAAAAGGGGACCAGAATGTTGGTAGAAGACAAAAAATTTGTAATTTCCTTTGAGCCAGAAAACAATCTATAAGGAAAAAAATCACATACAAGTAAAAGGAAAAAAACCAAGACTTTTCAGACCAAAATATGATATAACCAAAGAACTCAACTCCTACCAATATCAGAATTCTATTATTAAATATTTCCCAGCTCCACTAATCTTATGCAATCCAACTGATCAATTATAGAAGAAATTTGGATTAGAGAATCAATTTCTTACAGACATCTGTGTTCAGTTTCAGCTGAGATAACTAACAGATCAACCAGCTTAAATTACAAAGGAAAATACCTGTATGTTAACAGCTTATCTGACACAGGATTAACACACTTTTTAGCTGTCAAGTTTTAAGAAAAAATGTATATAATTATTAATACTACTGTCTCATATTCAATGGTACCTCAATGATTTCCAGAGGATTTTAAAATTTATTTTCTTATGAGTTGCTCACAGGAAGTCTGTGACTTGGCAGGGCTGGTATCACCATCCCTGTCTGCATATGGGATGTCTAAACCCAACAAGCGTTGACAGAGCCAAGTTCGTGCTATCAGTAAAAGGCAGAGGTGGGACTCCAACTGATTCCCTCTGAGTAAATTCCCAAAAATGATTTGTTGAGAATATGTCTTTTAATATCCACTCATATGTGTGCCTTGCTTTATGTCTTTGAATAATGTGTTATATCCAGGGTTCAATCATCTTTCTTAATTAAAAAAAAAAAGATTAAATAGTAACCAAAAATACAAAGTCCTTCTGGGCAACTTCCTCCACTTTGGGTGGCATCACTTTCCATCCATTCACAGAAGACCTTTATATATAGTGTGTGATGCTGCAGTGTTAAACCCAGTGATAATTTTGATTCAGAGAAGGAACAATAAAAATATATCTTTCAACAGCTGAGCAAGAAGACCCTTAAAATCACCTCCGTAGTAATTGTCCTCTAAAAATTGAAACAAAACATACTCTTCCTGCTTTACCCCCTAAGTCTGATTTTTTCCTGGCCATGCACTTGGTTGTTCTGCAGTGTCTGTAGGTGATTAATGATATGGTCTTTTAAAGGATTTAGTTTAGTTTCACAGGGTAAACTCCCCAATCTAGATAACAAAATTAAATTATTGACTAGTATCACAAGTTTGTGTGCTGCTTTTTCACTGAAGCAGGAGGCAAAAAGATAAAGCCACTGATGTTGCCCCGACTGCATCACAGGCAACTTATTTCCTAGGAAACTCCCAGGCAAGAAAGGAAGCAGCTTATTAGAGATTGGCAAAGGCTTGTTGCTTAAATTAGAGTTTTCTAAGCCTTTCCTCTTGTCTCACTCCTAATTTCAAAAGCACTGGCAAGCACTGATTATAAAATATCACTGACACTTTGCTGCTAATCTATTCAATAATGTCTATTTGGGCCTCCCGCTTTAAAGCATTTCAGGGTTGGGGCACTACTAACTTTTTAAAATAGTCTCAATTGATATAGAGCTTTTAATATTTTGTTTTGCCATATATACCTTAATATTCTTCCATTTTTCTTGTTGCTTTTGAGATTACTTTATAAGGCAATAAATTCCTTATATAAGTTTCATAAAAAATAAAAAAATATTTTACTTAAAATCTACTTGAAAGGCAAATAAAAAGAGCAGGCTACTTAATATATCCAGTTGGTACTCTAAACCAAACTTGGGTTTGCTTGCCAGCTCACAGTAAAGCCAATCTACTGACACGATGTTGTGGTGAAGGGGAAAGCACAGCATTTATTGTAAGGTGCCAGACAAGGAGTCTCAGACAGCTAATACTCAAAAGACCCATACTCCCCGGTGGGTTTCAGGGAGGTATTTTTAAAGGCCAGGTGAGGGAGAGAAGATGTGGGGTGTGTGATCAGCTCGTGCAAAAGTCTGATTGGTTGATGGTGAGGTAACAGTGTAGTGCCACAGGGGTTAGCATTATCAGTCTTCAGTGTCCTGTATGTCTGGAGACTGTGTGCTCATGGTCATCAAGTAGTTAACTTCTTCTATTTGCTGGCGGTTTTAGCATCTATAAAACAACTTAAGAAATGTGCATCATATACTGTTATCTAGGTACTTCAGAGGACATGAGGTAAAGAGTCTGTCCCAGGAAGGCGCCATAGGGTCCTACTCAGTCACACCGTCTCAAAATTATCTCTGGCCAGGATTCAAGGAGAGAGCTGACATTAAACAGCATAGAAGTTGCATTACACAGATGATAGATATGTGACTTCTGCTGTTATCTAATTTATCTGGATAGCCTGGAAACCTTTGGGATCTGACTGGCAGGATAACTTCTCTGCCACATGACAAGATCAGATGAGATCTGACTGCATTTGAACATAATCTTGATAAAGCTTGGCTCAATTTCAAAGAGATAACAACTATACAGTGAGAAGTTCTGGCCTTATTAAACATGCAAAATAGTACCAAAAGAACAAGGCAGAAAAGAGAATACAGGGATTATTTTTCCAATTTCAATTGGGTCAATAAGAAAGAGTAGTAAAAGTTTTAGGATCAAGAGGTTGAATTGAGCATCCACACTTCTCTTCCCTCCATACTTAAATGCCATTAAAATTACAGTAAAAAATTCAAGAAGAAATCTATTCACTATAGGTGCTGAGACATGAGTGTCACATCAGCAAGCTCATGATTTAAAACATTTATGTGGTAGAGAAAGCAGATGGGATTTTATTTGTGAATGATCAGAGTTAAGGAAGGTATCACCCAGAAAGTACACAGAAAAATGATGCAGTAGGGTTGAGAGATTTTCTCCTGGCTGAGTTCTTAGCAATTTAATCTCAGAGTAGGCTGTTATGGAAATGGAGAGGTGTGGTGGAACAGAAATCAAAGTATTTAATTAAGAACAGTTCATGAAAAAGTCACTCTATTTTAGCTGTGCCTGCCCCATTTTCTCTTCATGTTCAGCAACAGAGTTTACAGAAAAGCCTATATAGAATTTCTCTCTAAAGAAATGGAACTAGCCCCCAGGAAACAAACTCTCAGGATTCCCCAAACACTGTGTGCCTTGATTGGGTTATGGGTAGGGTAAAAAATATGACTATCATTCAAAACAGATCACTGGGACAACAGGTATAAACTGGGACTATTGAGGACAAACCCATGAATACAGTCACTCTAGCTCTGTGTGTGTTCAGATACTGATCCTTTCAGCTCTTGGGGAAGCTGTGTGGAGCAAAAGGCCTCAGGCCAGGCTGAGTAGTCTCAGTCTGTTTACCACAATGGGCCAGCAAGTATTATTTTCTACATGTGTTATGCCAATATATAAGGGGCACAGTGTTAAAGCAGAAGTCACATACTCATGGCCCTAAAGCATGTTTCATTTCACTATGAAGAATTTTAAAAAGATTGACTCACTGTTTAGTAATCAGGAAATTGTATATAAATATATGAATTTTGCATTGTTCTTGGAATAAAAAAGAATATCTGTTCATATTATAGACACATTCTATTCTAGAAACAATCCAATGGAGCTGATTAGAGGCAAAATTTTCTTACCAGGAAGTTTTACTTATTTATCTTACCTGCAAGTCTCATAGCCCCTTAAGTGTGTTTCTACTTTGGGCACTCACCTCAGAGAAAATCCCTCCCCATTTTGGCCTGATGGTGAGGAGAGGACAGCTGACTCCTTCTTGGCAACAGCAGACCCTAAAGTGAAGCTGGCCTACCTGTCTGTTGACCTGTCCTACCAATATTCCCAAAGCCCAGGTCTGATCCTCTCAGAGGGAAATAGTGGAGGACATCTCTAATAATCCAGCTGATCCTTCATTCATAAATAAGTCATGAAAAGGTCACAAGATATTTGAGAGACCCTAACAGTAAGAGGAGATCTATAATTCCAAGATGAACAAGCAAATCAATTGAATTTCCTTCTCCTTCTTTCCACACCATTTCATGCATTACTCTATATCATTCTCTTTATGGCACTTACCACTCTCAAATTGCCCAGCTTGCTAATTCATTTGTCTATTGACTGTCTCACTAGAAATTCATCTCCACAAGGAGAATGACTTTAATTATTGGTTATTCCTATATAATTCACACATAAAATAGAGCCTAGTACTGAAGAAGCACTTTACAAAAATATTTTCTAGTGGTATAAAAACAATCACTTGAAATACAAGCAGAAATGTTTACAAAGTGCCTCCCTTAGCAGAGGGAGAGTAGTAAGGAGGATAACCTTTTATCTATTAATTTTAGAAAATGTATACAATTTTGACTTTTATTATTATACTCATATATTACTTTTATAAAAATTTGACAACAAGGAATGGAAAGGAACTATTCATTGTGTTAAAACAGCCAGTGCTTCCTAAGCTTAGAATTCTTCTCTAATGTATAAAAGTAAAATGGGTATTTCCGAGGAAACCAGATATTTTATCTAGGTGACCAAATTTATTATTTGTTGGCTTGTATGTTGACAAGTTTGGCTTTGAATTCCTCCATCTGGCTGAAAAGTAGACTGGTTACAAGTATGCATCCCGGAGTCAAACAGCCCTGGATTCAAATCCTTGCTCTGCCACTTATCACTTTTGTATCCTCACTTCTCTATGCATCAGTTAGTCCTTATCTGTAAAATGAGGTCATTGTGAGAATGAAAAAAAGATAATACAGAAAAGCAATTATCCATGCATGGCACATTCAGTGCTCAATAAATATCAGCTATTCTAATAATTATATTTATTTGTAGGCTTCATTTAAATCTGTGAAAGAGATGATAGTCCATCATCACTTTTTCCATGACCATTATTTGAGCACCAACTGCATACCGGCAGCTGTAATGAACTCTGGGAGAACAAATCAAAATAAGACAAAGAGTGAACTGTGGGGACTTCCTTGGTGGTCCAGGGGCTAAGACTTTGCCTTCCAATACAAAGGGTTTGGTTTGATCCCTGGTCTGGGAGCTAAGGTTCACACATGCCACAGGTCCAAAAAACCAAAACAAAACAGAAACAATAGTGTAACAAACTCATTAAAGACATTAAATATGGTCCACATCAAAAAAAAAAAATAGTGAACTGTGAACATCAGATGAATATATCTATGTTTTTTATGATCTTACAATTCTAAAGGTGATAATTAAAGAAAGGCAAATAGCTAGAGCTGGTCTGTGTAGTCATTTGTCACCTTCCTTCATACAACTTTTGAATTTTGCTTGTATGCTACCCTCTCAATCTCTACTTTTTTTGTATATATGAGTTTTCAGATCAGTCACTCAACTCTTTTGCATCAGCATGTAGGCATAAATTAATTTAAAAATATTAGTCCCACATTCTACTGCTAACAGACCTCAGGTTTTAAAAAAAAAACCATTAAACTGATTTTAATGGAGAAAAGTAATAAAAATCATTTTTCAAAAATTTTATAAATGTGAATGAAAATATGATACCTTATGTAGTGCAAGTGACCCCAGCATCTTCAGCATTTGAACAGACTCTCACACCTCACTGTCTGATTTTACACTCTTCCATAGATGATTGTCTCCCAAAACAAAATACTTCATTCAGCCACATTGGACCAGTATCTTGTCCAAAGTAAACTCCCTTATGCACATTTCGAACACCTTGGTATCCCAAATTCCTACAGGTGACCAGTTCACCATGCATTTCCTACTGGTCATCATGGAAAATTTCCACTCTGCTTTTGTGAGGGCCTCTACTACCAACCAGTTTCACTGTCTTAGATGGTGAGTTCTGGAGGCCAGAAGTCTGAAATCAAGATGTCGACAGGGCAATGTTTTCTTTGGAGGCTCTGGGGAGAAATCCTTCCTTGCCTTATCTTAGTTTCTGATGGCTCCTGGCAAGTCCCACTAGGATTCCCACTAGAATAAGCTTAGGAGGAAAAAAAATTAAATTGCCAAGAGACATTGTAAGATATGCAATGCTAGACAGATGAATTAAAGGAAAAGGTCATTAGAAAAATACTTCTTATAAGTAACATTTTTAGTGTGCTATACCAAAGCAAAATTTTCTATAGGCATTAGCTAAGAAAAAATACTAATGTTTATTAAAAAGAAAAAACAGAGGCTAGCTCCATATTCAGCACATTTTATTCTTTTATAATTTGACTATCTTCTATAAAATAAAAATAGGCGAGCTTTCCTAACTCTACAAGTCTGTTTCTGTTTTGTAAATAAGCTCATTTGTATCATTTCTTTTTATACTCTGCATATAACTGGTTTCAGATATTTCTCTTTCTCCATCTGACTTACTTCACTCAGTATGACAATCTCTAGGTCCATCCATGTTGCTGGAAATGGCATTGTTTCATCTTTTTAATGGCTAATATTCCATTGTATATATGTACCACAACTTCTTTATCCATTCCTCTGTTGATGGACATTTAGGTTGTTTCCACATCTTGGCTATTGTAAACAGTGCTGCAATGAACATTGGGGAACATGTATCCTTTCAGACCATGTTTTTCTCTGGATATATGCCCAAGAGTGGGATTGCTGGATCATGTGGTAGCTCTATTTTTAGTTTTTTAAGGAACCTCCATACTGTTCTCCATAGTAGCTATACCAATTTACATTCCCACCAACAGTGTAGGAGGGTTCCCTTTTCTCCACACCCTCTCCAGCATTTATTGTTTGTAGATTTTTTGATAATGGCCATTCTGACTGTGAGGTGATATTGCATTGTAGTTTGGATTTGCAGTTCTCTAATAATTAGCAATGTTGAACATCTTTTCATTTAACTCTTGGCCATCTGTATGTCTTCTTTGGAGAAATGTCTATTTAGTTGTTCTACCCATTTCTTGATTTCGTTGTTTGTTTCGATGATACTAAGCCATATGAGCTGTTTTTAAAATTTGGAGACTAATCCCTTGTCAGTCTCATCATTTGCAAATATTTTCAAGATTGACATGTATACACTGCTATATCTAAAATATATAACCAACAAGACTACTGTACAGCACAGGGAACTCTGTTCAATATTATGTAACAACCTAAATGGGAAAAGAATTTGAAAAATAGTAGATACATGTATATGTATAATAGACTTTGCTGTACACCTGAAACTATCACAACATTGCTAATCAACTATACTCCTATATGAAATAAAAAGTTATGGAAAGTGAGTGAGCTTTAATTCAAAATGTCACACTTCCTGCAGACTTTACCTCCCACCTCATCTCTAAACATTAAAAAAAGATTTTTTTAATAAAATTCAGTTTATCAATTGGAAAACTACAAGAGGTACTCTTCAATGTCAACCAAAGAGAATCTTAGAAAGAGAGAAAGCAGAGGTATTTGACTAAACAAGAACGAACACAGTAGAAATCTCTTGCAAAAAGTACGTGTCTCTAAGCATGCCCTGAAAATAAATCAGTTATATACTGGGCTCTGGGACCAGAAACAGAGTGACTAGGTGGATACTTCAGTGAGAACAACCAGGTGGATTGATTTTTCAACATCTCTGCACCATATCAACAAAAACACCAAAGATCAGTAACAGAGCCATTTGTTCCCAGGTGGGAACATACCTAGGAAAAGTAATAAGGTTTTGGAGACTGGTGACATACAGAAAAAATGAGAAACTCATATACCTAAAAGAATAATAAAAAAAACTGATATTGTATCCCATTCATGAAAACAGTCTTCCTGGCCCACTCCATCCTCCTATCCTTGACAGGAGTATTTACTCTCCAGTTAGCCACAGTCCCCACCACTCAATCTACTTGTTTATTTTAGCAGCCCTGCCCCATAAGCATTTGCGTTGTGACCCCTGCCTTTAAAGACTGATGAACATTCTTTGTGTGGCTTTAAAATTTACAGTGAATTAAAATGGGCTCCAACAAAAATATCACATGCTTTTTTTTTGTTCAAGTAACAGGCTGAACTGCAAAGAGCCACACTGGATAAAATAACTGGCTTTAACACTAAGGCTTTTCTAAACCAATAACTTGATTTTCTGGGTCCAAAAATAACTGTATGATACATTTAGCAATAAACAGAAAGGATTAATAGGAAGACTCTTTAAACCTTCTGTAGAGATGGGCTTACCCATCTCCTGAAGAAGCATGTAGGGGAAAACAGCAGATGTGATTAAACTGATTAAACTGAAATAACTCTAAATTGTAGGAAATAGAATTTGGGTTATTTGAAAATCCATTTACCCAAGTTCCCAGTGTTTCTGTGCTCATGTGTTTTACGAGCAATGACTTATCAGCTGAAGTGCACCCTTTTAACAAATTATAAACTGTTGTTTGTATAAGAGACAAGACCTTATTTCTAACTCAAATAGCAACAAAAGTTCAGGGAACTCCTGCTCTCTAACTGCACACAGGACAGATGTTGAGAGTTCAGATTAGAGCAGTCAAATATTTTATGATATAGAGACTGATAACTAAAGAAACAAAGTAAATAAAATAAATTCAACAATATTCTGAAATTATGCCCAAATTAGAACACTACACAGGCAATCTACTAAATATCTGATTTTAAGATATTATGTACACTGAAAGAGTATAAGTCTAAAGCTCTTGAAACTTAAAGAAGGAATCCTAGCAATAAAATTGTTTAATGACTTTCTCCATGAAAGTGAGAATACTAATACAATTTGTGCATACCTAACATTCTCAAATAAAGGTGAAAACTAAGCCATTCTCAATGCTATACAAAAGAAAAACATCATTATCCTTGAAGCCAATGTTGCTTCAGAGGACACAATAGCCATTGTAATTTAAAACAGATTTTTAGAAGCATCTAGAATGCACTAATATTCCCGTTATCTTAAGATTATATATATTTTAAAAACACATATTCATGAGCTTTGCCTCCAAAAAACTTCATGTGATAAAAATGCTCCTAAGTTCTTCAAAATTTAAAGCTATAACTTTGAAGAACTAATGTACGTTGTACATATTAAAATATTAAGTTCACCTGAAGAAAATTCCTTTGGGAAAGAATTAAACAGTGAAGTTAAATAAACATTTCAGAAAACCCAGAAAATACTTATGGTCGTTTACCAACATCATTTCATATAGAGATAAAATGATAAAAATAACCAAAATTAGTAGGTAAAGCCATAAATTTTGTAGGTCTTTTCTGTTCTGTATTTCTGGGCAAGTCAATTCAACTTCTTCACAGTTCAGGTTTCTCACTTTTTAAAGTTATTTTCAGGGTGAGATTTCCTTTAATTCCCAATTAAGTACTTGTAAGTATGTTTTGTATGTACATAAACCTGGCTGAGGTATTAGTTGGAGGCTGTCAATCTCTTGTTCCTTTTTCTTTTGCTTTGAAGCATTCTGAAGTTGGATTGTTGAGAGAAAATTTCTGGTGATGATTGTGTGGTGGGCCAATGTGCTGCTTGTGAACTTAACTCCTCTAGGTTTCACCCTAGAGTTGTTTCAGCCATCTTACATGTCTCAGTTTCTTGCTTTGATGGCCTAAGACTAACATGGATGGTTGGATCATAGAGTGGCCAGCTCTTGTGCGTGTCCCTAGCAGAGCAAGTTTTTAATTAAAATGAGTAGGTTTCCCTATAGTGATAGCTGCACAGTGTGAGGACTTGCCTCCACCACTCTTGCAAGTTTCTCAGTTGCCTGAGAAAGCTGTTGTTGACCAGGAGGAGATGTCCCTTCTTTGGAGTGAGAAAGCTGTTGCTGACGAGGAGATATCCCTTCTTTGGAGCTGAAAGTTCTCATGAGCACTTTTATTCTAACAAACTCTATTAAAGTAGGAAATTCAAGGAAAAATTACAGGCCAATATTCCACCCATTTACCGAGTCCAGCCTTACTCAGTGCCTTTCAACTGAGCAAAGCCTTCCCAGTCTTTCAACTGAGGATAACCCACTCAGTGTTTAAACTGAGCAAAATCTTCCCATGTCTTTCAACTAAAGATATTCCAGGTATACCTCTTCTTGAAACTAAGTTTCAAGGAAAGCCTACTCCTCCAGAGAGAAGTTTAACATCACAGAATAAAACTTAGGATCATCAGTCAATAACAGGAGATCTGAGAGCCAGGAGAGACTCACCCAAATTCATCTGAAATCTCCAAGGAGACAGATGGGCACTAAGGCCTCTGCTAGTACCAAGCTCTGGTTGCTTGCAGAGTTCAGGTGAAGAAGAGTTTTCTCTAGGTCCCTCACTGGTCACCAAAACCTTTGACTCCAGTTTTCGCACTTTTAGAGAGGGAGGGTAATGTCTGTACTGACTATCTTGCAAGTTTTATCAGGAAAAAACTCATAAAATACATACAAAATGTATTTTATGTACATTTTATATACATTTATGGAAAATGAAATTTGGATTATTTCCATAATTTTGGTAACACTCACCCTTCCAATCCAAATTTTTGGCTTCTCATTACCCAATATATTTTGGTATCCTAGGTAAATTCAAATATCTTTTTTCACTCTCCCCCAAACTGTCACTTCCACTCCAGACTCAGAGCTGTCTCTGACAATAAGACAGTTATATAGTAATACATTTACTGAGTACCTAGAATGTTCCAGAATGAATATAGACTTATATAGCTTTTCTGTATGTGAGAAACTGTGTTCTAGGATCTTCCTATATATTAAATAATTAATATTGACAATAATCTTATAAGGAAGGTACTATAAGTAATCTATTTTACAAGCGAGGAGACTGGAAAACAGATTTAAAACCTTGCCCAAATTCTTATAAATAGTAAGTGATTGATAGAAACCAAATTTAAACATAGAGTGTCAGTGTCCTAATTAAACTGCCTCTCTCAGTGTCAGTCAGACAAAAAATACAAACTCAGTATCGTCTGCATTGAGTCACAACTCTTTGATGCACTACACTCCCTTTGTAATGCATAATTCTAGCTAGACACTAATAGATAACTTTAATCTTGTGAAGAGTTATAAAAGGAAAGTTACGACCTGAATTCTAAAGGTAAAGAAAGTTGAAGCTCAGAACAGTTACACAAATTGCTCAAAAACACATGAGTCATAAATAGGAAAGCAAAGACTCAACAATCAATGTATGAGCCCAATATTGAACTGCCTACGATTTCCTTCTAAGAAAATTCAAAATGCCCATTACAAGCTCACATAAAACTGAGGCCTGTGAGAGACTCAAGTCTGCTTAAGCTACGTACATATCAAAGGATAAAAACAATGAAATATAAAGGATTTAGAGTAGAAATTGTAAATATGTCAGAAAATCTGGTGTATGTCAAGAGTTTAATACTTTTTACATAACATCACCTCCCATTTAAAACAAGGTTCCAAAGGGATTTTTTTAGTATAATTTCATAAAAATTCTGATTTCTGATATCCAAGATTTCCAAGCTAATAGCCTGGAAAACAAAATTCTAAATTGAAAATACTCAGAGTACTGAGGATCCAAACTGGTGTATTGTCACGATCTTTACTTTGGGTTTTGTAAAGTGTGCATGAGGTGTTTAATGACTACTTTATTGGTAACAATTGAACAAAGTGGATCATTTCAAACAATCCCTTTAAGAATTTTTCTTTGTGTCACAAAATTCAACTATTTTGCCACCCTCCAAGACTATACACAAATGTGAACATTAGCTTCAGTTTTTATAATGTTAGACAAGTTTTAGAATTATAAAGCTGGTAAAAAAGGTAATAGTGTAGAACAGGACCTTAAAGATGACAGAGGAGTAAAACGTGGAGATCACCTTCTTCCCAACAAATACATCAAAAATACATTTACATGTAGAACAACTCCTACAGAACATCTACTGAACACTGGCAGAAGACCTCGCACTTCCCAAAAGGCAAGAAACTCCCCACTTACCTGGGTAGGGCAAAAGATAAAAAGGAAAAACTGAGACAAAAGAATAGGGATGGAACCTGCATCTATGGGAGAGAGCTGTGAAGGAGGAAAAGTTTCCACACACTAGGAAGCCCGTTCACTGGTGGAGACAGGAGGGTGTGTGTGTGGAAGCTTCAGAGGAGAGCACAGCAACAGAGGTGCAGACGGCAAAACAGAAAGATCACCACACAGAGGATGGGTGCTGACCAGCACTCACCAGCACAAGAGGCTTGTCTTCTCACCCACTGGGGCAGGTTGGGGCTAGGAGCTGAGACTCAGGCTTCGAAGGGCAGATCCCAGGGAGAGGAATAGGGTTGGCTGCGTGAACACAGCCTGAAGCAGGCTAGTGCACCAGAGCTAGCTGAGAGGGAGTCCGGGAAAATTCTGGACTTGCCTATGAGGCAAAAGACCATTGTTTAAGGGTGAGCAAGTAGAGGGGATTGAGAATCACCTAAAAGAGCTCCAACGATGGGCATGAGCCTAGGCTGACTGTGCAGCCCATCACTGCCAGGTTCCCGTGATCCAAGGACAACTTCTCTGGGAGAACATACAGTGCACTTCAGGCGGTTGCAATGTCATGGCGACCTCTGTCACTGGAGGCTCACCCTGCATTCCATACCCCTCCCACCCCCTGGCCTGAGTGAGCCAGAGCTCACTAATCATCTGCTACTTTAAATTCGTCCTGTCTGGGTGAAGAACAGATGCCCTCAGGCGACCTACATACAGAGGCAAGGTCAAATCCACAGTTGAACCCCAGAAGCTGTGCGAACAAAGAAGAGAAAGGAAAATTTCTCCCAGCACCCTCATGAGCAGCAGATTAAATCTCCAGAGTCAAGGTGAGGTAAACTGCATCTGTGGAATACCTGAATAGACAACGAAGCAACCCAAAATGAGGTAGGTGGTAGACTTTGGGAGCAACTACAGACTTGGAGTTTACTGTCTGTGACTGACTTGTTTCTGATTTTTTATGTTTATCTTAGTATAGTTGTTAGTGCTTGTTATAATTAGTGAATTTATTGGTTTGGAAGCCCTCTTCTTTTTTTATTACCTTTTTATTTTAATATTTTTTATTTTAATAATTTTATTGTATTTTTTTAAAGTTTCATTATATTTTTCTTTTTATTTTTTTCCTCCCTTTTCTTCTGAGCTATGTGGTTGACAAGGTCTTGGTGATCTGGCCTGGTGCCAGGCCTGAGCCTCTGAGGTGGGAGAGCCAAGTTCAGGACATTGCACCACCAGGGACCTCCCAGCCCAAAGTAATATCAATCAGTGAGAGCTCTCCCAGAGATCTCCATCTCAACACTAAGACCCTGCTCCACTCAGTGGTCAGCAGGCTCCAGTGCTGGATTCCCCATGCTAAACAAGTAGCAAGACAGGAATGCGACACCACCGATTAGTGGAGAGGCTGCCGAAAATCATACTAAGCTAACAGACATCCCAAACACACTACAGGATGCAGCCCTGCCCACCAGAAAGACAAGATCCAGAACAACTCACCACAACACAGGCACCATCCCCTCCACAAGGAAGCCTACACAAGCAACTGAACAAACCTTAACCACTGGTGGGAGACACCAAAAACAATGCGAACTATGGAACTGCAGCCTGTGAAAAGCAGACCCCAAACACAGTAAGTTAAAAAAAATGAGAAGACAGAGAAATATGCAACTGATGGAGCAAGGTAAAAACCCGCCAGACAAACAAATGAAGAGGAAATAGGCAGTCTACCTGAAAAATAATTCAGAGTAATGATAGTAAAGATCATCCAAAATCTTGGAAATAGAATGGAGTAAATAGAAGAAATGTTTAACAGGGACCTAGAAGAACTAAAGAGCAAACAAACAATGATGTACAACAAAATAAATGAAATTAAATATTCTCTAGAAGGAATCAATAGCAGAATAACTGAGGTAGAAAAACATATAAGTGACCTTAAGACAAAATAGTGGAAATAACTACTGCAGAGTAGAATAAAAAAAAAGAATGGAAAGAACTGAGAACAGTCTAAGAGACATCTGGGACAACATTAGACACAGCAACATTCAAATATATAGGGAGCCGCAGAAGAAGAGGAGAAAAACAAAGGGTCTGAGAAAATATTTAAAGTTGTTTGAAAACTTCCCTAACATGGGAAAAGAAATAGTCATCAAGTCTAAGAAGCACAGAGACTCCCATATAGGATAAATCCAAGGAGGAACATGCCAAGATACATATTAATCAAAATATCAAAAATTAAATATAAAGAAAATATATTAAAAGCAGTAAAGGAAAAGCAACAAATAACGTACAAGGGAATCCCCATAAGGTTAACAGCTAAATTTTCAGCAGAAACTCTGCAAGCCAGAAGGGTGTGGCAAGAAATATTTAAAGTGATGAAAGGGAGAAACCTAAACCAAGATTACTTTATCCAGCAAGGATCTCATTTAGATTATATGGAGAAATGAATACCTTTACAGAGAAGAAAAAGTTAAGACAATTCAGCACCACCAAACCAGCTTTACAACAAAAGCTAAAGGAATTTCTCTAGGAAGGAAAAACAAGAGAAGGAAAAGGCCTATGAAAGCAAACCCAAAACAATTAAGAAAATGGTAATAGGAAGATACATATTGATAATTACCTTAGATGTAAATGAATGAAATGTTCCCACCAAAAGACATAGACTGTCTGAATGGATACAAAAACAAGACCCATATACATGCTGTCTAGAAGAGACCAAACTCAGGCCTAAGGACACATACAGACTGAAAGTGATTGGATAGATATCCCATGCAAATGGAAACCAAAAGAAAGCTGGAGCAGCAGTTCTCATATCAGACAAAAGAGACATTAAAATAGTGACTACTACAAGAGACAAAGAAGGACACTACAGAATGATCAAAGGATCATCCAAGAAGGAGATACAACAATTGTAAATATTTATGAACCCAACATAGGAGCACCTCATTACATAAGGCAAATGCAAACAGCCACAAAAGGGGAAATCAAACTATCGCAATAATAGTAAGGGATGTTAACACCACACACTCACTAATGAACAGATCTACAAAAATGAAAGTAAATAAGGAAACACAGCATTAAATGACACATTAAACAATACGGACTTAATTGATATCGATAGGACATTCCATCCAAAAACAAGAGAATACACTTTCTTCTCAAGTGCTCATAGAACATTCTCCAGTATAGATCATATCTTGGGTCACAAATCAAGTCTTGGTAAATTTAAGAAAATTGAACTCATCTCAAGTAGCTTTCCTGACCACAATGCTATCAGACTAGATCTCAATTAAAGGAAAAAAATGTAAAAAATACAAAAACATGGAGGCTAAACAATACTCCCCTGAATAACTAAGAAATCACTGAATAAATCAAAGAGGAAATCAAAACAATACCTAGAAACAATTGACAATGAAAACACGGTGATGCAAAACCTGTGAGATGCAGCAAAAGCAGTTCTAAGGAGTAAGTTTATAACTATAGAATCCTACCTCAAGAAACAAAAAAAAGAAGATGGCGGAGGAGTAAGACGCAGAGATCACCTTCCTCCCCACAGATACACCAGAAATACATCTACACGTGGAGCAACTCCTACAGAACACCTACTGAACGCTGGCAGGAGACCTCAGACCTCCCAAAAGGCAAGAAACTCCCCACGTACCTGGGTAGGGCAAGAGAAAAAAGAATAAACAGAGACAAAAGGATAAGGACGGTACCTGCACCAGTGGGAGGGAGCCGTGAAGGAGGAAAGGTCTCCACACACTAGGAGCCCCTTCGCGGGCAGAGATTGCGGGAGGCGGAGCGGGGAGCTTCGGAGCCGCGGAGGACAGCACAGCAACAGGGGTGCGGAGGGCAAAGCGGAGAGATTCCCGCACAGAGGATCGGCGCCGACCGGCGCTCACCAGCCCGAGAGGCTCGTGTGCTCACCCGCCGGGGGCGGGCGGGGCTGCGAGCTGAGGCTCGGTTTCGGTTTCGGTCGGAGCTCAGGGAGAGGACTGGGGTTGGCGGCTTGAACACAGCCCGAAGGGGTTAGTGCGCCACGGATAGCCGGGAGGGAGTCCGGGGGAAAGTCTGGACCTACCCAAGAGGCAAGAGACCTTTTCTTGCCTCTGTGTTTCCTGGGGCGCGAGGAGAGGGGTTTTAAGAGCGCTGCCTAAAGGAGCTCCAGAGACGGGCGCGAGAAAAGCTCGGAAACCAGAGACGGGCAGGAGACGCTAAGGCTGCTGCTGCCGCCACCAAGGGGCCTGTGTGCGAGCACAGGTCAC
>NW_006788699.1:184888-201945 GCF_000442215.2 Lipotes vexillifer
AAGATATTTAATTCAAATAAATATGAAAAAAAAAAAAAAAAAAAAAGGAAACGTGGAAAAAAAAAAAAAAAAAAGAAACAAAAAAAAAAAACTCAAATAAGCAACCTAACCTTATACCTAAAGCAATTAGAGAAAGAAGAAGAAGAAAAAAAACCCCAAACTTAGCAGAAGGAAAAAAATCATAAAGATCAGAGCAGGAAGAAATAAAAAGAAGTAAAGAAAAAAATAGCAAAGATAAATAAAACTAAAAGCTGGTTCTCTGAGAAGATAAAATTGATAAACCATTAGCCAGACTCATCAAGAAGAAAAGGGAGAAGACTCATATCAATAGAATTAGAAATGAAAAATGAGAACTTTCTGACACTGCAGAGAAACAAAGGATCATGAGAGATTATTACAAGGAACTATATGCCAATAAAATGGACAGCATGGAAGAAATGGACAAATTCTTAGAAAAGCACAACCTTCTGAGACTGAACCAGGAAGAAATAGAAAATATAAACAAACACAAGCACTGAAATTTACACTGTGATTAAAATTCTTCCAAAAAACAAAAGCCTAGGACCAGATGGCTTCAAAGGTGAATTGTATCAAACATTTAGAGAAGAGCTAACACCTATACTTCTCAAAGTCTACTACAATATAGCAAAGGGAGGAACACTCCCAAACTCATTCTATGAGGCCACCATCACCCTGATATCAAAACCATACAAAGATGTCACAAAAAAAGAATACTACAGGCCAATATCACTTATGTACATAGGTGTAAAAATCCTCAACAAAATACTAACAAATAGAATCTGACAACACATTAAAAGGATCTACACCACAATCAAGTGGGGTTTACCCCAGGAATGCAAGGATTCTTCAATATATGCAAATCAATCAATGTGATACACCATATTAACAAATTGAAGCCTACAAACCATGATTATCTCAATAGATGAAGAAAAATCTTTCAACAAAATTCAGCACCGATTTATATAAAAACTCTGCAGAAAGTAAGCATAGAGGGAACTTACCTCAACATAAAAAAGGCGATATATGACAAACCAACAGCCAACTCATTCTCAATGGTGAAAAACTGAAACCATTTGCTCTAAGATGTGGAACAAGACAAGGTTGCCCACCCTCACCACTATTAACACAGTTTTTGAAGTTTTAGCCACAGCAATCAGAGAAGAAAAAACAATAAAGGGAATCCAAATTGGAAGGGAAGACATAAAACGGTCACTGTTTGCAGATGACGTGATACTATACATAGAGACTCCTAAAGATGCTACCAGAAATCTACTAGAGTTAATCAATTAATCTGGTAATGTAGCAGGATACAAAATTAATGCACAGAGGTCTCTTGCATTTCTATACACTAATGATGAAAAATTTGAAAGAGAAATTAAAGAAAGTCTCTCATTTACCATTGCAAAAACAAGCATAAAATACCAGGAATAAACTTACCTAAGGAGACCAAAGACATGTATGAAGAAAACTATAAAACACTGATGAAAGAAATTAAAGATGAAACAAACAGATGGAGAGATATACCATGCTCTTGGGTGGGAAGAATCAACACTCTGAATATGGCTATAATATCCAAAGCAATCCACAGTTTCAATGCAATCTCTATCAAACTACCAATGGCATTTTTCACAGAACTGGAAGAAAAAATTTCATAATTTGTATGGAAACACAAAAGACCCCGAATAGCCAAAGCAATCTTGAGAAAGAACAATGCAGCTGGAAGAATCAGGCTCCCTGACTTCAGACTATGCTACAAAGCTACAGTAATCAAGACAGTATGGTACTGGCACAAAGACAGAAATATAGATCAATGGAACAGGATAGAAAGTCCAGAGATAAACCCATGCACATATGGTCAGCTTATCTTTGATAAAGGAGGCAAGAATATACAATGGACAAAAGATATCCTCTTCAATAAGTGGTCCCGGGAAAACTGGACAGCTATGGGTAAATGAATGAATTTAGTAGAACACTCCCTAACACCATATATAAAAATAAACTCAAAATGGGTTAAAGGCCTAAATGTAAGACCAGACACTATAAAACTCTTAGAAGAAAACATAGGCAGAACACTCTATGACATAAATCACAGCAAGACCCTTTTTGACCCACCTCCGAGAGAAATGGAAACAAAAAAAATAATAAACGAGACCTAACGAAACTTAAAGTTTTTTCACAAGAAAGGAAACCGTAAACAAGACGAAAAAACAATCCTCAGAATGGGAAAAAATATTTGGAAATGAATCAACAAAGGATTATCTCCAAAATATACAAGCAGCACATGCAACTCAATATCAAAAAAATCAAACAAATCCAAAAATGGACATAAGACCTAAATAGACATTTCTCCAAAGAAGATATACAGATTACCAACAAACTCATGAAAAGATGCTCAACATCACTAATCATTAGAGAAAAGCGAATAAAACTACAATGAGGTATGACCTCACACCATTCAGAATGGCCATCAACAAAAGGTCTACAAACAATAAATGTTGGAGAGAGTGTGGGGAAAAGCAAACCCTCCCGCACTGTTGATGGGAATGTAAATTGATACAGCCAGTATGGAGAACAGTATGGAGGTTCCCTACAAGGATAAAAATAGAACAACCATATGACCCAGCAATCCCACTACTGGCAATATACCCTGAGAAAACCATAATTCAAAAAGAGTCATGTAGGGCTTCCCTGGTGGTGCTGTGGTTGAGAATCTGCCTGCCAATGCAGGGGACATGGGTTCGAGCTCCAGTTCGGGAAGATACCACATGCCGTGGAGCGGCTGGGGCCATGAGCCATGGCCGCTGAGCCTGCGCGTCTGGAGTCTGTGCTCCGCAACAGGAGAGGCCACAACAGTGAGAGGCCTGCGTACCGGAAAAAAAAAAAAAAAAAAAAAGAGTCATGTACCACAATGTTCACTGCAGCAATATTTACATTAGTCAGGACATAGAAGCATCCTAAGTGTCCATCAAAAGATGAATGGGTGAAGAAGATGTGGCACACATTTACAATGGAATGTTACTCAGCCATAAAAAGAAACGAGATTGAGTTATTTGTATTGAGGTGGATGAATGTAGAGTCTGTCATACAGAGTGAAATAGAAAGAGTAAAACAAATACCATATGCTAACACATATATATGGAGTAAAAATAAAAAGTGTTTCTGTTGAACCTAGGGGCAGCACAGGAATAAAAATGAAGGCGTACAGCATGGAGTTGAAGACACATGAGGGGGAAGGGTAAGCTGTGACGAAGTGAGAGAGTAGCATTGACATATACACACTACCAAATGTAAAATTGATAGCTAGTGGGAAGCAGCCGAAGAGCACAGGGAGATCAGCTCGGTGTTTTGTGACCACCTGGAGGGGTGGGATAGGGAGGGTGGGAGGGAGATGCAAAGCAAGAGGGAGGTGATATGGGGATATATGCATACATACAGCTGATTCCCTTTGTTACACAGCAGAAACTAACACAATCTTGTAAAGCAATTATACTCCAATAAATATGTTTTTTAAAAAATTATAGTAGTGTAAATTCTCCTCCCAAACTATCTGCTTTTTTCCCTTTTCTCAATTTCCATTTTAAAGGGATAGCTAAGGAAGAGGAAATCAGAGCAAAACTTTAATGTAAGAGCAGGGAATTTACACATTTTTTCACATACATCTTTCTGAATATAGCTGAGAAGGAACAGATTAACAAAGCCTTAAAGTAATTAAGATTAAATTTTTTAAATTTCAAATGTCAAATATTTTAAAGTAATTCACTAATTATCTAATAAACGGTGGAGTTCATTCACAGATATCCTTGTCATATACATTTTGGATAAATCTTTTTTCTCTGTAAACTTGTTCTTAGGAAATTTTGCTTTCTGGCTTTCCCACTGCTAGGAAGTAGGACCGATTAGTGAGAAAAATGGTGAGTTTTAAATTGCTTCATATTGACTGCTGTTATGCCTCTCAAATTCTCCCTTTGTATATAATTTTTTGTAAAAAAGAGGCTGTATTGGTCTTCCCTGTTGGAACAGTGGATGGGACTTTGTACTGCCAATGCAGGGAGCCCGGGTCCAAGAGCTAGATCCCACATGCATGCTGCAAATATGAGTTCACTTACCACAACAGAGGACCTCTCAAGCTGCAACTAATGAGCCCATGAGCCTCAGCTAAGGAACTCACCTGCCACAGCTAAGACCCAAAGCAACCAAATAAATAAACAGATAAATTAAATAAATTAATTTATTTTAAAAAAAGAGGCTGTATGTTATCCTGGGATTTAGTCACATGGTTTTATTTCCCTTTGGACAGCTCAGTGAATTTCTTTCCACACTTATTACATTCTCCACAATAGAAGTCAGTGATTTCATAGAGTGCGTTAGGCATAGTAGAGGACTCTGTTCGAATAAATATTTTTCTTACCAATTTTTAAACTTACTTTGGAAAACAGGCAAAATTTTGATGAATTTACCTTAAAATTACAACAAAGAAAAAATGAGGTAACAGATGATAATTAGGTTGAAAATTATGCTTCCAAAAGGCTGACTCTATATTATGGGAAAAAAATTCCTGTAATCATGAGAAATGAAAATTGCCCCACCCTAAAGTAGAAGTTACCCCTCCATTCTAATCAGTATCCTGGATTTCCCTGGTGCTGCACTGGCAGCACCAGATTTCTTGCCCAAACTGATGCACACAGCATTGACCAATAGAAACACAATGCAAGCCACAAATATAAGCCACATATGTAATTTTTTCCATTCCTTGTCCATTTTTGGAAGTATAGTTGATGTATGATATTATGTTAGTTTTAGATGTACAACATAGTCATTCAACATTCTCAATACATTATGAAATAATCACCACAGTAATTCTAGTAACCTTATGTCCCCTTACAAAGTTATTACATCATTGTTGACCATATTCCTTATGCTGTATATTATTACATCCCTGTGACTTACTTATTATAACTGGAAGCTTGCACCTCTTAATATTCTTTATTTTTCCCCACCCACAACCACCTCACCTCTGGCCAACCCCAGTTTGTTCTTTATATCTAAAAGTCTGTTTTCTTTTTGTTTTATTCATTTTATTTTTTATATTCCACATATAAGTGAAATCTGTTTCTGCCTTACTTATTTCACTTAGCTTAATACACTTTAGATCTATCCATTTTGTCATAAATGACAAGATTTCCTTTTTCTTTGTGGCTGAGAAGTATTTCATTGTGTATATATGTATACAATGTGGTATATATATATACCACATCATCTTTATCCATTTATCCCTTGATGAACACTAGGTGGCTTCCAAATCTTGGCTATTATAAATAGTGCTGGCATGAACATAGGGATACCTATATCTTTTTGAATTGGTGTTTTTGTTTTCTTTAGTTAAATACCCAGAATTGGAATTGATAGAATGTATGGTAATTCTACTGTTATGAAATCATACTGTTTACAGTAGTGATTGTACCAATTTACATTCTCACCAACAATGCATGAGGATTCTTTTTCTCTACATCCTTGCCAACATTTGTTATTCGTCTTTTTGATGACAGCCATTCTGACAAGTGTGAATGGTATCTTATTGTGGTTTTTATTTGCATTTTCCTGATGATTTGTGATTTTTGAGCATTTTTTCATGTGTCTGTTGGCCCTCTGTATGTGTCCTTTGGAAAAATGTCTACTCAGATAAATGTCTGCCCATTTTTAAATGGGATTATTTGTTTTTCGATGTTGAGTTGTATGAGTTTTTTACATATATTGGATATTAACCCCGTATCAGATATATCATTTGCAAGTATTTTCTTGCATTCAGTAAGTTGCCTTTTTGTTGTTGATGGTTTCCTTCACTGTGCAAAAATGTTTTCGTTTTATGTATTCTCATTTGTTTATTTATGCTTGTTTCCATTGTCTGAGGAGATATATCCAAAAATATTGCTGAAAGTGACGTCAAAGAGAATATTACATATGTTTTCTTCTAGGAGTGTTATAATTTCAGGTCTTAAATTTAATCCATTTTGAGTTTATTTTTGTATAAGGTGTGAGAAAGTGGCTCAATTTCATTCTTGTGCATGTAGCTATTCAGTTTTTCCAACACCATTTACTGAAGAGGCTATCTCTTCCTCATTTTCATAAATTTACTGACCATATAAGTGTGGCTTTATTTGGGGGTTCTTTATTCTGCTTTATTTGTCTATGTCTGTTTTTGTGCCAGTACTGTACTATTTTGATTAACATAGCTTTGTAGTATAGTTTGAAATCAGGAAGCATGATACCTCCAATTTTGTCCATCTTTCTCAAGATTGCCTTGACTATTCAGGGTCCTTTGTGTTTCCATACAAATTTTAGGATTATTTGTTCTAGCCTCTGGTAAATACCAGTGGTATTTTGGTAGGAGTTGCATTGAGTCTGTAGATTGCCTTGAGTAGTACAGACATCTTCACAATTTCTTCCAATCCATGAGCACATTATATCTTCTACTGATTTGTGTCTTCTTCAGTTTCTTTCACCAATGTCTCATAGTTTTTAGAGCACAGATCACTCACTTCCTTGTTTCAATTTACTCCTAAGTTTTTTATTCTTTTTGATGCAATTGTAAATGTGATAGTTTTCTTAATTTCTCTTTTTGGTAGATTATTATTAGTGTATAGAAATGCATATATTACAAGCTATGTATATAACAACTTATGTATATGTGTCTAATTTATGTTGATGATCTCTTAAGTTTGAACAAATTCTAACAGCCCTACGTTTTTACTCCCTCATCCCAGTTTTTTACATCATATTTGACATCATTTTTTGGTCTGTGTCCCTTAACTACTTGTTGTAGATACAGATGATTTTACTACTTTTGTCTTTTAGCCTTCCTCCTAGCTTTATAAGTAGTTGAGCCAGTACCTTTACTATATGATTGCCTTTACCAGTGAGATTTTTTTCTGACATATTTGTGTGTGAGTGTGTTTGGTGTGTGTGTTTGGTACGCAGGCCTCTCACTCTTGCAGCCTCTTCTGTTGTGGAGCACAGGCTCTGGACGCGCAGGCTCAGCAGCCATGGCTCACAGGCCCAGCCACTCCATGGCATGTGGGATCCTCCTGGACTGGGGCACGAATCTGTGTCCCCTGCATAGGCAGGTGGACTCTCAACCACCGTGCCACCACGGAAGCCCCTGACATAATTTTAAAATTTCTAAGGAATTCTCTGGTGGTCCAGTGGTTAGGACTGAGTGCTTTCACTCACATGGCCCATGTTCAATCCCTGATTGAGGAACTAAGATTCTGCAAACTGCACGGTGTGGGGAAAAAAAAAATTCTAGTTGTGGACTTTCTTTAGAACTTTGAGAAATCCCTTTAATATTTATTGTAAGTCTAGTGTAGTGGTGATAAACTATGTTAGTTTTGCTTGTCTGTAAAACTCTTTATTTCTCCTTCAATTCTGAATGACAACTGTGCTGGGTAGAGTATTATTTGTTGTAGGTTTCTTCCTTCTATCACTTTGAATATATTATGCCACTCTTCTAGTCTGTAAAGTTTCTGTTGATAAGTCAGTTTATAGTCTTACGGAAATTTTCTTGTACATGACTAATTTGTTTTCTTCTGTGCTTTTAAGATTTTCTCTTTATCTTTAATATTTACCATTTTAATTATAATGTCTCAGTGGACCTCTGGGTCCATCTTGCCAGAGACATTGTGCTTTCTGGACCTGCATGTCTGTTTACTTCTCCAGGATAGGGAAATTTTCAGCTATTATTTCTGCCTCTTTCTCTCTCTTCTCTTTTTGGGAACCCTACAATGAGAATGTTAGTACACTTGATGTTGTCGCAGAAGTCCACTAAACTATCCTCATATTTTTAAAATTATTTTTTCTTTTTTTCTGTTCAGCTGGATGATTTCCACTTCTGTGTCTTTCAGATTGTTAATCCATTCCTCTGTATCACCTAATCTACAGTTGATTACCTTTAGTGTATTTCTTAAATTTCAGTTATTGTATTCTTTAGCTCTGATTGCTTCTTTTTTTATATATTTGAAGTCTTTTTTATGTTCTCACTGTGTTCATTCATTCTTCTGAGTTTGTTGTGCATCTTTATGATCATTATCTTCAACTGTTTATTAGGTAGATTGCCTATCTCCATTTTGCTTAGTTCTTTTTTATGAACTTTTGTTCTTTCATTTGAAACATATTACTCTTCTCCTCAGTTTACCTAATTCACTGTGTTTATTTCTATATATTAAGTAGGTCTGTTAGGTCTCTCCATCTTGGAGAAATGACCATATTTGGGAAGAGTCCTATGGGGCCCAGATCAGAGTCCCCTCTGGCCATCAGAGCTAAATACTCCAGGGATGTCCCCTATGTGTTATGCATGCACCCATCTGTTGTGGTGGGCCAACTGTGTGCCAGTAAGCAGGGCTTGACCCTGGCCCTACTGGCTGTGAGGCCCTGCTTCATGCAGTTTCTGTGGATTCACCTGTTGGTGGGGCAAGATTCTTGGTTTGCTGTTTGCGAGGCTTGGCAATGTATATAACTCCTGAAGTCATACTGTTGGGTTGGTTAGGCCCCCAGCACTAAGAACCTAGAGGGAAGAGTCTAAAATTGTGCCTTGTAGCTCCAGTGTCAGTTTGGTAGAACAAGATCACAAAAATGCTTCCTGACATTATCTCATTCTCCAAGAGATTATCAGCTGCCTTCTGATCAGCAAGTGGTTCTGACCCAGGCACATTTCAAGCTACTGTCTCTGTGATGGGTCTTAGAACATGTGAGATTTTGTGCATGCGCTTTAAGAGTGGAATCTCAGTTTCCTACAGCTCTCCAGCTCTCCTGAACACAAGCCCTTTGGTTTCCAAAGCCAGATGTTTTGGAGGTTCATCCTGTTGTAGAGCCCCTGGGTTGGAGACCCTGATGTGAGGCTCATACCCCTTCTCAGCTGTGATATCCTTCTTGCTTGTGGCTCACCAATCAGGGTATGGGTCCTGACTAGACTGCATCTGCACCCCTTTTACCCATGTCACTGTGGCTCCTTCTCTATATCTTTAGTTCAGTAGGTGTTCTGTAGGAGTTGTTCCACGTGTAGGTATATTTCTGGTGAATCTGTGTGGAGGAAGTTGATCTCCGCCTCAAGGACTTTTTTAGCTGACTACATGTTGAAATGGTAATGTTTTGGGTATATTGGGCAAAATAAAATGTATAGTTAAAAGTAATTTCACCTGTGTTTGCTCGCTATTAATTTTTTCGACAATACTTAGTGAAAGATAGGACTTGCATTTTAGAAGTATCCTACTGGAAAAAGTGTAAAGAATGGTTTGAAGAAAAAAGCAAGTGGGAAGTAGGAAAACCGGTTCCCAAACTATTATAACAATCCTAGGGGAAAAGACGAAAACGTATTAAGGGAAGCATTCTGGAGACAAAAATAAAAGGACAGGTTTAATCTATGGGCTGTAGAGAATGAAGGATCAAGAAGGTCACTTTTAACTTTCTTGTTTGGATGGTTCTGTTCTTGATGATTCCATTAATTTAGAAGATGACAACAGCAAGACTTAGTTCAAGTAAGACGTTTAAGAAGAGATTATTAATTCTGTATAAAATATGTTGTGATGTTTGTGCGACCTGAAGTATACATTTTCAAAGTGTACGAAAAGAAATAAATATGAGTTCTGGGAAAATCTTTGGACTGGACATAGGGACATGTGATTCATCAGTGCATGCATAGGGAGGATGTCATTGCTACAAAACTGTCCCTTCTGAAAAGAGATAGAACTGTGAGGAATACCAGGATTTATGGGGTGAGTAAAATGTTTGTCAAGAGATTAAGAAAAAGAAGCCAGAGGGGTTAGAAGTGAACCAGGAAATACTGTTTGAAAAGCCTAGCAAGTGGTATTCAAGAAGAGCAGGCTGCAGAGATCTAATAACCTACGTGCTCATTGCATGGAATTTAGCAGTGCTTCATGGGAGATTTACATGCACTTTATATTTATTATCACATTTAATTATCACAGCAACCCTATGAAGTCGGAACTATAATTATCCCCATGTTTCACATGAGGAAAATGAGACATACAGGGAGGTTAAGTAACTTGCCTAAGATCACACAGAACATCAGTGGTAGACAGAATTCAAATCCAGGCCATCTGGTACTCTTATTCGAAACCCCAGGTATACAGATATATATATCCACGTCACCATCTCTCCTAGAGTACTGTGAGCTAAGGGAAGTTTTTATTATTAACAATAGGATAAAAGAAAGATAAAAGAGAAAAGTTTATTTCTTTTAAGCTGTTAGTTTTGGATCAGTTCTTTGGGGAACTGGGTAGCTCAGGAGACAAGGTAAATGGGGATAACTTTTGCTTCATTGTTTTCACCACCTTTGCTAAGTATTTTAAAGGCTTTTAGAATCAAACCACACCTGTTCCTGGCAGAGGCATTGGATGGTGTGGTCATCACTCGCATCCCTTAACCCTCCACTACAGTATCAGCTGGAAGCAAGAAGGACCGAAATAAGAAAGCCACAAGAGACTGGAGGATAGCTATCACTTTCAGCTTTAAGTAACTCTCCCCTTAGTCCCCTCTTGTCCCCATTCTTAATCCCATCTTTTATAAACCCTATGTAAAAGCTTCTTAGACTTCAGGAAAGAGAAGAGATAAATTATTTATGGGATTCCTTGAAGCCACAAAATTTGGTGCTGGCCTTGTTTCCATCCTAGCCCAGCAACTTCCATCAAGCACCCCTCAGTCTCTAAGAGAGCTGAGACATCTCCTGGTAGGAAAGATTTCGTTTACCTTCCCATGATCATCACAACAAAGGCTTTTTTCATTACCTTTTGAATTGCCCACTGGTCAGATTTAGTGATAGTCATAACAAAAGGCATTCTAATAATTATTATTTAAACAGCTCTGCTGAAGCCTTTTCCTGGGCCAAAACATGTTTTCCACCTTTCCCATCCACTCAGTATAAACCAAAAATTATTTTGTTAGAGAGTTATTCATTTGAGTTACCAAGTATCTTATTTGGAACTGCAAACATCCTTGTGAATTTTGGAATTTGACTAGTTCCCCCTACACAGAGGAGGTCATTTGAAGAATGATAGTTTGAGGAAGGGATGAACAAAAAATTGGCAGTGTAACTTTGGTACTGTATACCTAAGACTTGGTAGATACAGGAGAGGAGGACAGAAGAAAGTACTTCTACCTATATCTAGAAAGAAAAGCTCTAGAAGAGGGCAAAAAAGAAAAAAAAGGAGAGTATGGATGATAAACCAAAGTCACTACTACACAATTTGCCATGAGTTCTGTTCTATCAGGAGGTTTTCCTCTAAGCACTGACTCCTCAAAACCCAGTTCTAATGGGCCTCAATGAACTGAGTGGCTGGGAGTTGAATACTTTTAGAAGTGTCAAATGCCACAGGGCATAAGGGGCCAGAAGTTACAGAACTGTGATATTTGGCTGTGACTAGAGGAAAAAATAAACAAAACAACCAAAACAAACAAACAAAAATCTTCAATCTAGAAGTCTAGAATATTTATAGAAGACATTTTATTTCAGGGAAATTGTACCTAAATTATTCCAAGGCTCTCTTCAAAGGGTTAAACACAGAATCTTGATAAGAAATAAAGGGTTTAAAACCCTTATTTAATAAAATTGCAGTCAAGTCAGAAGCTGTGCCGAAATGTGGAAACAACTAACCGTGAAATTATAAGGCTAACGGCCTGGTGATTCATAGATATGCTAATCGTTCCTCCACTCCCTCAAACCCAGGACAATGAAAACCTGAGTATGAATTACAGTATTATGCCCACCTTTCTGTATTGCTGGACAACATTCTTAGGAGTAGGGCTCAGAAACATATAGAAATCAAGTACTCTTCTAGTGGTCCATAATGTTATAGAAGATACGGGATTAGAGTGACAGCTGAAGAATAAGCACAAATTTAAATAAGGTGCAGAGATTACTATTTTAATATTTCTACCCTTTAGATATTACCTAGGTCAGTTATTCATTATATTAGACACTATTGATAGCTCTGATAGCATCTAAGTGTCTATGTGTTCACAGTTTTCACAAGAGTTCATCAAGTCAGTTACACACTGCATTTATATACACATGGTGGGGGAATGTGGAGAGGAAGAGAGTTTAAGCCTGAAGCACACAATTAAGGAAACCTGCTGCAGAAGTACATTTCAAATACTTCCAGACTAATTTAATGAAATTAGTTTAGAATACTAAGCATACTGGCATTGTTTAGAATACTAAGATGATATGGCAAACCCAGTGATACTGCATGACTGTGAAATTTCTAACATTGCTGGTTCAAAGGCTTCTGATTTCTTGAGTTATGTATCTTTAGTACTATGTGTCATAATATTATTTTGCAATATATTAGCATGACTGTATACGTTTCAGTAAAAAGTTTTCCATTTCGAAACAAAATATTAAATAGTAAACAATCACTCTATTTTGTTCTAATTAATAAGCATTTTTAAGGGAGAAAAGGCAAAATTAGCATTTAAATTGTGCATTTGCTTCTTTATAATTTAACCGGACAATCACATTACCTCGGGCATTGGAATTCAAGAGAACACCATAAGCATTAAAATCATTCTCTATGCACGGTTTCAAAAAGATGAACTCCACAGAGACTGCTAAATGCTTGCAACAGCAAAATAAAATATTATGTTTTTTATGGTTTATTATCATTTTATTATTCTATCTCAGTGAGATCCACTAGCAATTAATGACATGCCAAGAAAGAAAAAATGTGTTATGAGGAAAAAAGGCAAAATGGTAAAAACCTGAGGGATGTAAAATTTCAAACTTTCCTTTATAACCAATTAAGTATAAACCAAAATGATTTCTGAGAGTGAATTTATAGCACCTTAAGGAAAATCACTCATTATTCATGGTATCTTTTTCTTTCAATAAGCAGATTTCTAGTATTAAGAATCTATGCTCACACATTACGACTAGCAATAATTCCTGGAAAACATGCCATATTTAACAAAATTTATGTCATGCTTAAAGGATGAATGCTCATGTTCACCAAATTCGTAGACTGAAGGGGATGGCGTGGAGTTCATCTTTGCATAAAATGGTTAGTAAAAAAGTCAGGCCTCTGAGTTGTTTCCCTCTTGTGCCAGAGAGAAAGCAGAAAGACAGTGACTGTGTGGCATTTAATAAGAAATATTTTTATCTATTAAATTAGGGTAAAAATTCCTGTAATGTTAGCTTAAAAGGGGAACAAGAAAATAAAGTCATGGTGTGAACAGATCTGAAGGAACAGTGTGATTCATGTCTATTGAGTATTTGCTAAATGCTGGTCCCAGAAGGGGGTGTATCTACAATATTTCATTTATTTCTCACAATAACCCTGTGGAAAGGCACTATTACTCCATTTTATAACTGAAGAAACTGAGACTCAGAAGAGTAACGTTACATATCTTGCCTAAAATTACCCAAGTAATAGTACCACGATTCAGTCAGTTTTGCCTGCTCAAACTGTTGCATAGCATTTCATCTGTTGAGATGTAAGTAGGTCTTTCTTGAAATAAAAGTCGTCTGTGTTCAAATAAATCTTGGGAAATGCTGGGTTACCCAAACCTAACTAGATTTCTTTTCTGTAGGAATTTTTCAGAGTTTTTAATAAGGAAAAATGCATAATGAATCTGCAAGAGGTGACTACCGCGTATGACATTTTTCAAAAGTAATTGACTATAGAAAGCTATTGTCCTAGAATGCATGTTTACATTGTGAAAACCAGGGTTAAATCATCTAAGGGAAAGGAGAAAGTGATGGTGGAGTTGGTGACAGTACAGCCATCACAGGTGGGAGAGCCCCCATGCTGCTTCTGGACCTGTAACCTGGTTGTATCCTCTACTACTTTCCAGTCCCTGGCCCAATTATACAGGAGAGGCAGGTGCTCCTAGGCAGCCTGATAGAAGTTTCTTAAGCACTAGAGAAGATGCTGCTAAGTAGCAGGACTTAATACATTCAGTGGAAATTGTTGCTCTTTTGTGTTTCTCCCTTCCCCTCTCATTCAAGGATCATTTTCTGAGTGCCCAGCACTTTCCTGGAGAAATACACAGAGGAATAAGAGGCAGGAACAACTACGTAATTACAACACAATGGGATATGTGGAGATAAAAGTACACTCTGATATAAGAGCAGAACAGGGGCATGGCCTGAGAAGTTTGAAGATCAGGGGAAATTATTATGAGCAGATAAGGTACTGTATATGAAAATAATGGTATGTATCAACTCTGTTACCTGTAGGAAAAACCTTTTATCTTTTTCTTGTGTTTCAGTTGAACCAGTTTTTCAGATCTTAATAAACAAGAGAACACGGTTAATTTTTGAAGACATCAGAAGCCTTATAGCAAGTTTACTTTCTTTTTTATTTCCTCTCACAAGTATCAAAGTCTCAACATATAAGTTCCTGAAAGCTCATTAAAAGTTTAACTGGCTTCAAATACCTGAAATAAAGACCAAAATGCTACCACAGTGCTTTCTGATCAATTGATAATATCAGTAGTAATCTTTTGCTTCAAAGACTGTATAAAAGTATTGAGAGGAAACATGTGTTCTTATTTTGACTATTAAGTCTCTGCCTCAAAGACTGTATATGAATATGAATAGTACTTAAGATATTACCTAGAGTTTGAGCTCCAAGGAAAGGGTTACAGAAGGATTATATTTAAAATGTTAAAAATTAGCTCAGCACATGCTGACCAATCAGAATCCTTGTAAGCCATAGGGACCTGAAAACCCCATAGATGACAGGTATTAGCCATTTTCTAGAACTTATGGGAGGTGTGAGGGTTCCTGGTAGAAGTATTAAGGAGGACAAGAGAACTGCAGGAGGGATGCAGGCCAAGCTCAGGGAACAGCCATTAACCAACTACTATGGAAGGTTTTCAAGATAACAGCAGCTATGACCATAATGGCGCTCATCTCTAAGGAACAGTCATCATTCTTTAGAGGTAAGGACTTATTGAGCTAGAAAAGCTCAATTTGCCTAAAAGTCAAAGGTAACTTTATCTCTCAGAAAATGTCATATAAGAAAATGCTTTGACTTCGACTTTTCTATGTAAAAAATGGTATCATTTAAGCTAGTATAATTAAGGTAATATACTATCAATGTTCTTTAAAAACAGTCTATACTACTCTCTATAGAAGAATCTGATTTTCTTGGATTTATATGTCATTTATTTACATAAGGCAAGAAGAACAAATGTCAACTTGTTATAGGTCTCATTTGTTCTAACCAAGAGCCTAAGATGCAATCTCCTAAATAAGATATTCTATTACATTCTATTAAATGCACACTTATGGCTCTCTTTTCCCTAGCAAAAAAATATAATCTAATCATTACCCATAAAATTCACATGTCACTTGTTTTGAAACAGCTGAGTTGCCATAAGTTTGTGGCATTATGGTGAGTTGTTATTACTAGTTCACTAGGACTGGAATAATTGATTTAAGAGGCATAAGTTACATCAGTCCTCTTTTTTCTGCTTCTTGTTATGACTCCCAATGTTTCAAAAGGGTTAGTTAGCACCGTGACAGAGGGCCCACAGTCTCTTGAGATTTTCATAAGCCATATTAACAAGTATTCTTTCTTATATCTCATTCCCCTTCAAAAACACTGTTCATTATACTTATATTTATTAAATAAGCCAAAGAGAAGGAAAATGCCCTGAATAAAGGAGTAAATTGCATTGTTTATTTAGCAATTACCTATGCTAAACACTGAAAATAGAAATTAATCAGTCCACAAACTAGACTCTAGTAAGTAAAACCAAAAAATAGTATTATGTCAACAACGTTGACTACATTTAAAATAAAAATTATATTCAAATACATCATTGTCATTATTCAAATGAACATTAATTTTTCATAAGTTTTTGTTTTCAGGTACTACTAGAATTTATTGAAGGGCTTCCTAATCTAGGGTTTGTGAACTTGCATGGGAATAAGTTAAATCTTTATTTTCACTAATCTCTAACTGAAACTTGGCATGTTTTCCAATTGTAATGTAAGCAACAAATCAGTAACATTAGCATGTCCTTGACTTTGTCGCCAATATATATCATGGATTTTTCACATCACGCTGGAGTCATTATAGACATTTCAAAATATCTTTCACATTCAAAACTACTTCAAAATTATTGTACTTATAAGACCTGCTGCTAGATCTTATTATTTAATGCATTATTAAAGAGGCACCTATATTACCATATTGCAGTTTTAAAAATATTCTAATAGCTTTATTTTAATAAACCGGCCTCCCTTGCAATCTGACATATTTCATTTGTTGCATTTAAAAATACTACTCTGGGGCTTCCCTGGTGGCGCAGTTGTTGCGAGTCCGCCTGCCGATGCGAGGAGCGCTGGTTCGTGCTCCGGTCTGGGGGGGATCCCATGTGCCGCGGAGCGGCTGGGCCCGTGGGCCACTGGCCGGTGGGCCTGCGCATCCGGAGCCTGTGTTCCGCGATGGGAGAGGCCGCGGCGGTGAGAGGCCCGCGTACCGCAAGAAAACAAAAAATACTACTCTGAGAAGAGGTCTGTAGGTGCCACCAGTTTGCCAAAGGGGCTCATGTACAGAAATCCATGCTTGTCATGATGGTAGCAGCTCCTCAGAAGCCTCGGGGCCAGAGCTCTGCCTGGAACTCCCTTTGTCCACACAGATCTCTCGAGGGGCAAAAGAACCCTCACTTCAACTTTGGGTTCTTGTCTTCTCTTCACTCAGACTAAGTTAATACTAGTGAAGCTTTCCTTTTGACTGACTGTTTTGTTTTATCTGTTTTGGGCGCTATTTTTGTTTGTTTTTTAAATTTATTTTTTATACAGCGTTTTCTGATTAGTTATCTATTTTACACACATTAGTGTATATATGTCAATCCCGACTCCCAGTTCATGCCACCACCACCCGCCCCCCCACTTTCCTTCATTACATTTTAACATAAAATTTTCCTTCCATTTGAGCCACTATCGCCTCCCCTTTAGTGTGCATTGTGCATCTGCATTATACGTTAACTAAATCCCCTTAGAAGACACAGGAATG